>NW_016107795.1:433656-458408 GCF_001604975.1 Cebus imitator
TATATTTATATTTATATTTATATTTATTGCACTTTAGGTTCTGGGTACATGTGCAAAACATGCAGGATTGTTCCAAAGGTTCATACACGGCAATGTGGTTTGCTGCCTCCATCTCCCCATCACCTATATCTGGCATATCTCCCCATGTTATCCGTCTCCAACGTCCCTACCACCCACTGTCACTCCCTTATTCCCCCTCAACAAACCCCAGTGTGTGATGCTCTGCTCCCTGTGTCCATGTGTTCTCATTGTTCAACACCCACCTATGAGTGAGAACATATGGTGTTTGTTTTTCTGTTCTTATGTCAGTTTGCTGAGAATGATGGTTTCCAGATTCATCAATGTCCCTACAAAGCACACAAATTCATTGTTTTTTATGGCTACATAGTATTCCATGGTGTATATGTGCCACATTTTCCTTGTCCAGTCTATCATCAATGGGCATCTGGGTTGGTTCCAAGTCTTTGCTATTGTAAACAGTGCCATAACGAACATACATGTGCATGTGTCTTTATAAAATAATGATTTATAATACTGTGGATACATACCCAATAATAGGATTGCTGGGTCAAATGGAATTTCTATTTCTAGGCCCTTGAGGAATCACCACACTGTCTTCCACAATGGGTACACTCATTTACACTCCCACCAACAGTGTAAAAGTGTTCATATTTCTCCACATCCTCTCCAGCATCTGTTGTCTCCAGGTTTTTAAATGACCATCATCTAACTGGCATGAGATGGTATCTCAATGTGGTTTTGATTTGCATTTCTCTAATAATCAGTGAAGATGAGAATTTTTTATATGTTTGTTGGTATCATAAATGTTTTCTTTTGAAAAGTGTCTGTTCATATCCTTCACCCACATTTGAATGGGTTTGTTGTTTTTTTCTTGTAAATCTGTTTTAGTTCATTGTAGATTCTGGATATTAGCCTTTTGTCAGGTGGGTAGATAGCAAAAATATTTTTTCCCATTCTGTTGGTTGCTGGTTCACTCTAGTGATTGTTTCTTTTGCTATACAGAAGCTCTGGAGTTTAATTAGATCCCATTTGTCTATTTTGTCTTTTGTTGCCAATGCTTTTGCTGTTTTAGTCATGAAGTCCTTGCCTATGCCTATGTCCTGAATGGTTTTGCCTAGATTTTCTTCTAGGGTTTTTATGGTGTTAGGTCTTATGTTTAAGTCTTTAATCCATCTGCAGTTAATTTTAGTGTAAGGTGTCAGAAAGGGGTCCAGTTTCTGCTTTCTGCACATGGCTAGCCAGTTTTCCCAAGGCCATTTATTAAACAGGTAATCCTTTTCCCATTGCTTGTTTTTGTCAGGTTTGTCAAAGATCAGATGGTTGTAGATGTGCGGTGTTGCCTCTGAGGCCTCTGTTCTGTTCCATTGGTCTATGTCTCTGTTTTGGTATCAGTACCATGCTGTTTTGATTACTGTGGCCTTGTAGTATAGTTTGAAGTCAGGTAACGTGATACCTCCAGCTTTGTTCTTTTTGCTTTGAATTTTCTTGGCTATGCAGGCTCTCTTTTGGTTCCATATAAAGTTAAAGGTGTTTTTTCCAGTTCTGTGAAGAGGGTCATAGGTAACTTGATGGGGACAGTATTGAATCTATAAATTACTTTGGGCAGTATGGCCATTTTCACAATTTTGATTCTTCCTAATGAGCATGGAATATTTTTGCATGTTTGTGTACTCTCTTATTTCCCTGAGCAGTGGTTTGTAGTTCTCCTTGAAGAGGTCCTTTACATCCTTTGTTAGTTGTATTCCTAGGTATTTATTTCTCTTTGTGGCAACTGTGAATGGCCGTTCATTCTTGATTTGGCTCTCTTTGAGTCTGTTATTGGTGTATAGGAATGCTTGTGATTTCTGCACATTGAGTTTGTATCCTGAGACTTTGCTGAAGTTGCTGATCACTTTAAGATATTTTGGGCTGAGACAATGGGGTCTTCTAAATATACAATCATGTCATCTGCAAATAGATACAATTTGATTTACTCCTTTCCTAATTGAGTGCCCTCTTTTTTTTTTTTTTCTTTCCTGATTGCTCTGGCTAGAACTTCCAATACTATATTGAATAAGAGTAGTGAGAGAGGGCACCCTTGACTAGTGCCAGATTTCAAAGGGAATGTTTCTAGTTTTTGCCCATTCAGTATGATAGTGGCTGTGGGTTTGTCATAATAGTTTTTATTATTTTGAGATACGTTCTGTCAACACCTAGTTTATTGAGAGTTTTTAGCATAAAGGGCTGTTGAATTTTGTCAAAGGCCTTCTCTGCATCTATTGAGATACTCATGTGGCTTTTGTCTTTGGTTCTGGTTATGTGGTGAATTACATTTATAGACTTGCGTATACTGAACCAGCCTTGCATCCCCAGGATGAAGCCTACTTGAACATGATAGACAAGCTTTTTGATGTGCTGTTGCAATCAGTTTGCCATGATTTTAGTGAAGATTTTTGCATCTATGTTCATCATGGATATTGGCCTGAAGTTATCTTTTCTTGTTGAGTCTCTGCTGGGTTTTGGTATCAGTATGACGTTGGTCTCATAAAATGATTTGGGAAGGATTCCCTCTTTTTGGACTGTTTGGAATAGTTTCAGAAGCAGTGCTCCAGCTCCTCTTTGTATGTCTGGTAGAATTCAGCTGTGAACCCATCTGGACCTGGACTTTTTTTGGTTGGTGGGCTATTAATTGCTGCCTCAACTTCAGACCTTGTTATTGGTCTATTCAGGGTTTTGACTTTTTCCTGATTTAGGCTTGGGAGGGTGCAAGTGTCCAGGAACTTATCCATTTCTTCCAGGTTTACTGGTTTGTGTGCATAGAGTTCTTTGTAGCAATCTCTGACGATAGTTTCTACTTCTGTGGAATCGGTGGTGATATCCTCTTTATCATTTTTTATTGAATCTATTTGGTTCTTCTCTCTTTTCCTTTTTATTAATCTGTCTAGTAGTCTGTCTATTTTGATGATCTTTTCAAAAAATCAGCTCCTGGATTTACTGATTTTTTAAAGGGTTTTTTTGTGTCTCTGTCTCCTTCAGTTCTGCTCTGATCTTAGTTATTGCTTGTCTTCTGCTAGGTTTTGAGTTTTTTCGATCTTGCTCATCTAGCTCCTTCAATTTTGATGATAGGGTGTCGATTTTAGATCCCTCCTTGTTTCTCATGTAGGCATTTATTGCTATAAATTTTCCTCTAACATTGCTTTAAATGTGTCCCAGAGATTCGGTTACTTTGTGTCTTTGTTTTTGTTGGTTTCAAAGAACATCTTTTCTGCCTTCATTTCATTGTTTATCCAGTCAACGTTCAAGAGCCAGTTGTTCAGTTTCCATGAAGTCGTGCAGTTCTGAGTGAGTTTCTTAATCCTGAGTTTTAATTGGATTGCACTGTGGTCTGAGATACTGTTTGTTATGATTTCCATTCTTTTGCATTTGCTGAGGAGTGATTTACTTCCAATTATGTGGTCAATTTTAGAGTAGGTGTGATGTGGTGCTGAGAAGAATGTATATTCTGTGGATTTGGGGTGGAGAGTTCTGTATATGTTTATTAGGTTTGCTTGGTCCAGATCTGAGTTCAAGTCCTAGATGTCCTTGTTAATTTTCTGTCTCGTTGATCTATCTAATATTGACTGTGGAGTGCTAAAGTCCCCCACTATTATTGTGTGGGAGTCTAAGTCTCTTTGTAGGTTGTTAAGAACTTCTTTTATGAATCTAGGTGCTCCTGTATTGGGTGTATATATATTTAGGATCATTAGCTCTTCTTGATGCATTCATCCTTTTTCCATTATATAATGTCCTTCATTGTCTCTTATGATCTTTTTTGGTTTAAAGTCTATTTTATCAGAGACTAGGATTGCAACTCCTGCTTTTTTTGCTCTCCTTTTGCTTGGTAAATCTTCCTCCATCCCTTTATTTTGAGCCTATGTGTGTCCTTGCACATGAGATGGGTTTCCTGGATACAGCACACTGATGGGTTTTGACTTTTTATCCAATTTGCCAGTCTGTGTCTTTTGATTGGGGCATTTAGCCCATTTACATTTAAGGTCAATATTGTTATGTGTGAATCTGATCCTGCCATTTTGATGCTAGCTGGTTGTTCTGCCCATTAGTTGATGTAGTTTATTCATTGTGTCAATGCTTTTTACCATTTGGTATGTTTTTGGAGTGACTGGTACTGGTTGTTCCTTTCTATGTTTAGTGCTTCTTTCAGAAGGGCTCTTGTGAGGCAGACTTGGTGGTGACAAAATCACTCAGCAATTGCTGGTTTGTAAAGGATTTTATTTTTCCTTCGCTTATGAAGCTTAGTTTGGCTAGATATGAAATTCTAGGTTGAAAGTTCTTTTCTTTAAGGATGTTGAATGTTGGCCCCACTCTCTCCTGGTTTGTAGAGTTTCTGCTGAGTGTCTTGGGGTTGCTCTTCTTCAGGAATATCTTTGTGGTGTTCTCTGTATTTCCTGGACTTGAATATTGGCCTGCCTTGGTAGGTTGGGGAAGTTCTCCTGTTATAATATCGTGAAGAGTGTTTTCCAGCTTGGATTCATTCTTTCCATCACATTCAGGTACACCTATCAAACATAAATTAGGTCTTTTCACATAATCCCATATTTCTTGGAGATTGTGTTCATTTCTTTTCACTCTTTTTTTTCTAATCTTGCCTTCTTGTTTTATTTCATTGAGTTGATCTTCAATCTATGATATCCTTTATTCTGCTTTGTCAATTCAGCTATTGAAACTTGTGTATGCTTTGTGAAGTTCTCATGTTGTGTTTTTCACTCCACTAAGTCATTTATATTCTTCTTTAAGCTGTTTATTCTCATTAGCACTTCATCAAACCTTTTCTCAAGGTTCTTAATTTCTTTTCAATGGGTTAGAACATGTTCTTTTAGCTCAGAGAAGTTTGTTATTACCCATCTTCTGAAGCCTGTTTCTGTCAATTCATCAGACTCATTCTCCATCCAGCATTACTCCTTTGCTGGTGATGAGTTGTGATCCCTTGAAGGAGGAGAGGCATTCTGGTTTTGCATGTTTTTGTCCTTTTTGCACTGGTTTCTTCCCATCTTTGTGGATTTATCTACCTGTGGTCTTTGTAGCTGGAGACTTTTGGAAGCAGTCTCTGAGTGGAGGTCCTTTTTGTTGATGATGAAGTTATTTCTTTCTGTTTTTTTTTAGTTTTCCTTCTAACAGTCAGGCCCCTTTGCTGTAGGACTGCTAGAAGTCCACTCCAGACCCTGGTTGTCTGGGGATCACCAGCAGCAGCCTCTGCGTTGTCCTTGCTGGGAACTGCACTCCAGGGCTTTTCCTATTTGGCCATCTTGCTGTCCTTCCTTATCATCTCTCTTTTTACTTTCTTGAGGGCTTCCTTTGTATAAAAGTAGTAAAACTGGATATCCTTTTCTTGTTCTTGATCTTAGGGAAAAACTATCTTTTACCAGTAAATGTCATTGTAGCTGTGGACCTCTCAAAGTTGTCTATTGTCAGATTCAGAGAGTTTCTTTCTAACTTTAGTTTGTTGAGTGTTTTTATCTTGGAAGAATGTTGGATTTGTTGAATGCTTTTTCTGTGTCTAATGAGATGATCCTGTGACTTGTCCTTTGTTCTATTGATGTATATTGGTGTATAAAATGATTTTGTATATAAGGCAACCTTACATTCCTACAATAAATTCCAGTTGGTCATAATATATAATCCTTTTTATCTGTAGCTGAGTTCAGTTTGCTAGTATTTTGTTGAAGATTTTGTGATCTATATTTATAATAAATATCAATTGATCTGTAGTTTTCTTTTTCATTGTTTCTTGTGATGTATTTGTTTGCTTTTGGTATCAGAAAAATACTGGCCTCATAGAATGACTAGGGAAGTGTTCTCATCCTGGGTATTTTTTGCAAGAGTTCCTGAAGAAGTCATTACTTTGACTTTAAAAATTTAGTAAAATTCAGGGCCAAGATGGCCAACAAGGAGCAGCAGGGATCAGAGGCTCCCATTGTAAAGAACTATAAGAGCATGTGAATTTTGCACCAGCAACCGATGTATCCAGATTTTCTCATCAGAATTGACTAGGTGGAGAGGAAGGAAGAGCAATATGGTGTGGTGGCCCACCTGAGAGCCATACAGAGAAGAGGAACTCACAATCTCCCTGCCAAGGAAAGCAGTAAGTGAGCATGCTGTCCAGGCTGGGAACTGTGCTATTTCCATGCAACTGTGCAACTGATGGATCAGAAGATCCCACTTGTGAATCCACGCTACCAGGGCCTAAGGTTCCAACCAGAGAGCTGCACAGATTTTCAACAGCCTCTCAAGTAAAATCTGTTTTACCTGCTGAGTTCCTAGGGAGAGGGGCAACCAGCACCAAAGCTGTGGCTGCCTGCCATCTAAGCCCTTTGAGCTCCTTGGTGAGGGGTGGCAGCCATCAGTGGGATTGCTAGCTGCCTAACACACCAAACTACCAGGGCAGGAGAAGGGCAGAAGCCATCTCCATAGCCAGCCATGTTTCACCCCTACTGGAGCCAGGGAGGGTGAATTGCCTGGTCCCAAGGGGTATCCCCTATAGCCCAACACGCCAACTTTGGCAGACTGTGGCCAGAGTGCCTCTTAATGCCTGATCAAGACCCATCCCTCCTCACTGGGTGAGGCCTCCCTGCAGGAATTCAAACAACTTCAGCCAGGGGCTAAGGGACAGAACTTTGATCTCCCTGGACCTGAACCTCTAAGGGGAGGCATGACAGCAGACTTAGTCTTTTCTCCTGCTAGTTCTGGAATTTGGGCAGCCAGACCAGTGGGTTTTCCCCAAGTAAAGTACTCCCCCTCCACCAAGGGACAAAGTGCTTTGTTAAACAGGTCCTGCTCCCTGTGCCACCCAAGTGGGTGAGACCCTCCAACAGGGGCTGTCATATGCACTACACAGAAGCATTCCTACTGGCATCAGGTCAATGCTCCTCAAGGTCAGAGATCCCAGAGGAAGAAGCAAACACTGATCTTTGCTGTTTTACAGCCTGCTCGAGTGATATCTCGAATCATTGAAAGAAAAACATATATACAGAAAACAACAACACCAACAGCATCAACTACAAAAAAGTCCCCACAAAAACCCCATCTGAAGACCAGCAGCCTCAAAGATCAAAACTAGATGAACTCATGAAGATGAGAAAGAATAAATGAAAAAAGGCCAGAGTGCCTCTTCTACTCCAGATGATCCCAATGTCTCTCCAGCCAGGGTGCAGAACTGGATGGAGGAGGACATGGATGAATTGACAGAAGTAGGCTTCAGAAGGTGGGTAATAACAAACTCCATTGAGTTAAAGGTGCATGTTATAATCCAATGCAAAGAAGCAAAGAACCTCTGTAAAGGAGGTGCTAATTAGAATAACCAGTTTAGAGAGGAACATAAATTAACTGGTGGAGCTGAAAAACACAACACGAAAATTTTGTGAAGCATACACAAGTATCAGTAGCTGAATCATTCAAGCAGAAGAAAGGGTATCAGAGTTTGAAGACCACATTGGTGAAATAAGACATGCAGACAAAATTAGAGAAAAAATAATAAAGAGGAACAAAAAAACCTCTGAGAAGTATGAGGCTATGTAAAAAGACCAAATCTATGATTGATTTAGTACCTGAAGGAGATGGGGATAATGGAACCAAGTTGAAAAAATACATTTCAGGATATTAACCAGGAGAACTTCAACCTAGCAAGACAGGCCAACATTCAAATTCAAGAAATATAGAGAACACCACTAAGACACTCCACAAAAGATCAAACCCAAGACACATAATCCATAAGATTTTCCCAAGTCAAAATGAAGGAAAAAATGTTAAGGGCAGCCAGAGAGAAAGGGAAGCTCATCAAACTAACAGCAGACCTCTCAGCAGAAAACCTACAACCAGAAGAGAGTGGGGACCAATATTCAACATTCTTTAAAAAAAAAAAAGCATTTCCAACTCAGAATTTCAGACCCAGCCAAACTAATGTTCATAAGAGAAGGATAAATAAAATCCTATCCAGAGGAGCAAATGTTGAGGGATTTTATCACTACCAGGACTGCTTTGCAAGAGCTCCTGAAGTATGCACTAAATATGGAAAGGAAAACCAGTATCAGCTACTACAAAAACACACCGAAATATAAAGACCAATGACACTATGAAGAAACTGCATCAACTAGTGTGCAAAATAACCAGATAGCATCATGATGACAGGATCAAATTCATGCATAACAATATTAATCTTAAATGTAAATGGGCTAAATGCCCCCAATTAAAAGACATAGACTAGCAAATTGGATAAAGAGTCAAGACCCATTGGTGTGTTGTATTCAGGAGACCAGTCTCATGTGCAAAGATACATATAGGTTCAACATAAAGAGAAGAGGACTATTTACAAAGCAAATGGAAAGCAGAAAAAAAAAACAAGGGTTGTAATTCTAGTCTGACAAAACAGACTTTAAACCAACAAAGATCAGAAAAGACAAGGAAAGGTTTTACATAATGGTAAATGGATTAATTCAACAAGAAGAGCTAACTATCCTAAATATATATGCACCCAATACCAGAGCATCCAGGTTCATAAAACAAGTCCTTAGAGACCTACAAAGAGACTTACATTCCCACACAATAATACTGGGAGACTTTAACACCCCACTATCAATATTAGATTAACAAGACAGAAAATTAACAAGGATATTCAGGACTTGAACTCAGCTCTGGACTAAGCGAACCTAACAGACATCTACAGAAGTCTCCACCCCAAATCAACATAACATACATTTTCTCAGTCCCACATGGCATTTATTCCAAAAGCAACCACATAATTGGAAGTAATATGCTCCTCAGCAAATCCAAAAGAATTGAAACCATAACAAACAGTTTCCTAGATCACAGTGCAATCAAATTAGAACTCAGGATTAAGAAACCCACTCAAAACCACATAATTACACGGAAATTGAACAACATACTCCTTAATGACATCTGGGAAAGTAATGAAATTAAAGTAGAAGTCAAGAAGTTCTTTGAAACAAACGGGAACAAAGAGACAACTTACCAGAATCTCTGGGAAACAGCTAAAGCCATTTTAAGAGGGAAATTTATAGCACTAAATGTCCACATCAGAAAGCTAGAAAGATCTCAGATCAAGCCCCTAATATCACAATTAAAAGAGCTAGAGAAGCAAGAGCCAACAAATCCAAAAGCTAGCAGAATACAAGAAATAATTAAGATCAGAGAAGAACTGAGGGAGAGAGACACAAAAAGCCATCCCCAAAATCAATGAATCCAGGAGATGTTTTTTTGAAAAAATTAGCAAAATGCATAGACTGCTAGCTAGGCTAATAAAGAAGAAAAGAGAGAAGAATCAAATAGACACACACAAAAATGATAAAGGTATGTCATCACTGACTCCACAGAAATACAAACTACCATCAGAGAATAGTACAAACACTTATATGCAAATAAACTAGAAAATCTAGAAGAAATTGATAAATTTCTGGAAATTTACAGCCTCCAAGACTAAACCTGGAAGAGGTCAAAATCCTGACTAGACCAATAATAGGTTCTGAAATTGAGGCAGTAATTAATAGACTACCAACCAAAAAAGACCAGGACCAGACAGATTCACAGCTGAATTCTACCAGAGATACATAGAGGAGCTGGTACTATTCCTTCTGAAACTATTGCAAACAATTGAAATGGAGACACTCCTTCCGAAATCATTTTATGAGGCCAGCATCATCCTAATATCAAAATCTGGCAGAGACACAACAAAAAAAGAAGACTTCAGGCCAATATCGTGATGAGCATCAATGTGAAAATCCTCAGTAAAATACTGGCAAACTGAATCCAGCAGCACATCAAAAAGCTTAACCACCACAATCAAGTGGGATCAAATCATCCCTGGGATGTGAGGCTGATTCAACATACACCAATCAATAAGTGTAATCCATCACATAAACAGAACCAATGACAAAAAACACATGACCATCTCAATAGATGCAGAAAAGGCCTTCAATAAAATTTAACATCTCTTCATGTTAAAAACTCTCAATAAACTAGGTATTGATGGAACATACCTCAAAATAATAAAAGCTATTTATGACAAACCCACAGCCAATATCAGATTGCATGAGCAAAAGCTGGAAGCATTCCCTTTGAAAACTGGAACAAGACAAGATTGCCCTCTCTCACTACTCCAGTACTATTCAAGATAGTATTGGAAGTTCTGGCCAGGGCAATCAGGCAAGAGAAAGAAATAAAGAATACCAAATAGAAAGAGGAAGTCAAATTGTCTCTGTTTGCAGATGACATGATTGTATATTTAGAAAACCCCATCATCTCAGCCCAAAAACTCCTTAAGCTGACAAGCAAATTCAGCAAAGTCTCGGGATACAAAATCAATGTGCAAAAATCACAAGCATTCCAATACCCCAACAATAGACATGTAGAAGGCCAAATCATGAATGAACTCTCATTCACAATTACTACAAAGAGAATAAAATACCTAGGAATACAGCTAACAAGAGATATGAAGGACCTCTCCAGGGAGAACTACAAACCACTGTTCAGGAACACAAGCGACTACACAAACAAATGGAAAAACATTTCACCCACATGGGTTAGAAGAATCAGTATTGTGAAAATGGCCATACTGCCCTGTAGGCATTCAGTTGGGGTGGTGGGAAAATTTTTAAAATAGACACAAACCTTCTTGGAAGGCTGAAAGGTTTTTGTAAAAGCCTTGGAATAGGATTTGGCTGAAGGTAGCCAGATTCTCTTATCTGGTGCCTGAAAGCTTACAGTAAGTACAAAGAAATGTAAGGGAGTTTATCTAAAGAGCTTGTTAAGACCAACCTTTGAACATCCATGGGCACATGACTGCTCTCTAGTCAGGGAATCCACAATCTTATTACCCACAAATGGTGTTTGCTTCAGGCCTCAGAACCTGGCCTTTAATCATTATTCACAACTGTGTTGACTCAAAGCCTCTGTCATTAAATCTGTATTGAATAAATGCCCAGAGTGCCAGCTGGTCAGGCCATGGCTGCTGACAGCACCATGGCTTTACAGCATCTTCCTTGGGATCCGTAAGCTGCCTGGACCCCCAGCCCACTCTTACACTGGGTATCTGTGTCTATTTGTTCGTCTGTCACTGGGTCAGGGCCTGCCAGTCAGATGCAACATTGCTCAAAGTAATTTATAGATTCAATGCTATTCCCAACAAACAACCATTGACATTCTTCACAGAATTAGAAAAAACTACTCTTGACCTTACATAGAACCAAAAAGAGCCTGTATAGCCAAGACAATCCTAAAAAAGAACAAAGTTGGAGGCATCATGCTACCTGACTTTAAACTATGCAACAAGGCTACAGTAACCAAAACAACATGGTACTGGTGTGAAAACAAACATATAAACCAAAGAATGAAAACAATGGCCTAGTTTCTCACATAGCCTGAAGTACTTTCCACAAATGCTTGAGAAGAGTGCCTATTCTGTTGGGTATGGTGTTCCAAAGATGTCTCTTTGTTGTAGTTAATTGACAGTGTTGTTCAAGTCTCCTATTTTCTTGTTGATCATCTGCCTAAATTCTTCTGTGCACTATTTAAAGAAGGATATTCACACCTCCAACTATTACTGTTGAATTGTCTATGACTCCTCACAATTCTGTCTGATTTTCTCCGTGAACTTTGCAGTTGGTTTTATCAAAGTAAAATGCCCTTTTGTTATCTAGTAACTTTTTAAAAGTTTATCAGTATAGCCACTCATGTTTTCTTACTCTTGTGTCCCTTTAATGTTTAACTTATTTGTATCTTTGGATTTACAGCATGTCACCTGGAGATAACAAATAGTTGGAACTTGCTTTTATATAAGTCCAGCATTCCTTAACTTTTGGCTGGATTGATTAATCCATTCATATTTAGTGTTATATTGACAGGGTTAAATTTAAGTCTGTCATTTTAGATTTTGTTTTGTACATACTTCACGTATTTTTCTTCCTCTGTTCTTCTTTACTACTTTATTTTTAATTAAGGAAATATTTTCTGATGTCATGTTTTTATTTAATAATTTATTCCCTTTATTTTCACATTATTTACTTATTGGCTATACTAGGCTTTATGATGTGCATGAAAATTTATCAGAACAGACTTTAGATTTATACTAATTTAATTATGGTGAGATATAAACATTTTAAGCCCATATAGCTATGTTCCTTCTTCCCCTTTCTAGTTCTATAATTTTCATTATATACATTCCATCTTGCTACATCTTTATTTGTTGCAAACTCAAAAATATATTGCCATGAATATTATTTTATATAATTTTTTGTCTCTCAGAATATCTGAGAGAAGAAATGAGAGTAAGTATTATATGTCATATATGTGTCTAGCCATTTGTTCTTGTGGATTCAACTTTATCATCTGGTGTCATTTCCTTATTCCAGTACAGCTTTACTTCCACCTGCCACCTTTGTGTTTATTATGAAATATATTTCTACATGTTATAGGTCTAACAAAACAATTATGTACTTACTTTTATATGTTATTACTTTTTAAATAAGAAAAGAAATACACAATTGTACTGTCTTTTATAATTACTTGCACAATTACATTTGCTGGTGTTCTTTGTTCATTTGTGTGCATTTGGTTTACTGCCTGAGGTCACTTGCTTTCAGGCAGAAGTTTCTTTAGGATTAAGAAATCCCTTTCTTCCTCTAGAAAGCAAGTTCCTTTAGGATTTCTTGTAAGGCAGATCTGCCAGTAATGAATGCTCTTTAGTATCTTTTTTAACTGGACATGTCCCTTATTTTTGTCTCCATTTTTGAACGATAGCTTTACTGGATGCAAGATTTGCATTTGGCAGTTTTTTTCTTTCAGCATTTTGAAGATGCCATTTTCTTTCAGCATTTCGAAGATGCCATCTTACTGTCGTTGTTTCTGATAAGAAATCAACTGGTAATCTTACTGAAGTTCCCCTCTATAGGATAAGTAATTTTTCTCTTGCTGCTTTCAGGATATTTCCCTTTGCTTTTGGCTTTCGAGTAGGATGTGTTTGGCAGGGGCTCTCTAGGCATTTATCTTAGTTACAGCTTGTAGAATTATTTGGATACATACAATAGTGTTTTAAAATAAAATTTACAAGGTTTTCAGACATTACAGTTTCAAAAAAATTTTTTCCCATTGTTCTTTCTCTTCTCATCTGGTAATGCATTACACACATGTGGGTGCACTTAATTATTTCCCCCATTTCCCTGAGGATCTGTTAATTTTTTTCCTCTATTCTTCAGATGGCATAACACTTACCAGTCTGTTTTCAAGTTCACTGTTTATTTCTTCTAACAGCTGAAATCTAAGTTGATCCCAAATATTGATTTTTGTTTTTCATTTTAGTGACTTTATTTTTCAAACTTAGAATTCCCATTTGGTTCTTTTTCATAATTTCTAGCTCTATTAATAGTTTTCATTGAGAAGACATTGCCATAATGCCTTCCTTTACTAGTCTAAGCACAGTTTCCTTTACTTCTTTAAACATATTTATAATAGCTGCTTTGAAGTCTTTGCTAAATGTTATTTTGAAGGCCTTCTCCTAGGTATTTTTTTTTTGCCTGCTTTTCCCTCTGCATATAGGTCTCACAACTTTTGTTTCTTTCATGTCTCAATTTTTGTTGAAAACTAGACATTTTACATAATATAGCAACTCTGGATACTGGTCTACCTCCATGGCACTTCTTGTTGTTGGTTACTTGTTTGTTTAGTGAGTCAGCCATGGTATTTCAGCGAAATCTATTTCTCCTGTAGCGTGAAGCCTCTCTCTGGTGTCACTCCTCATGGGGTCACCATGAGATGACAGTGGTTTTAGAAGACCTCTCTTTAACCATATCTTTCCTTGTTCTCTCTGGTAAGATGCTAGCTAGTCTACCTCTACTGGTATCACATCTAGATTTTGATTAATTGTCAATTGATTGTGCTACTGTTTCAACAATACCTTCGGGGATAAATGGCTCCAAATTCTAATCAATTACACTCAAGCCTCTTTGCAGGGCAATCTTTGAGCCCAGTCTTTTATTCTAACCCAAAGATGGTTTTTCCTTTTTCATTCCCTCCTTCTCTCTGTTAAACTGTATAGCTGATATATGGTTTAGCTTGTTACTTTCATGGACTACCAGTCTCCTCCTAATTATCTTATATCAAAATTGTCTTGTTTTTGACAGTGTCCCTAGGCTTGTATGTCCCGATGCGCTATTTCAAATAAAGAAACTTCTCTTAGGAAGAACTATGGAGCTCTCTGTTTTTGCAAACTACCTGTCCATCAAAACAAAACTCTTAGGCACTTCTCCAGATCTGTGCCTCAAGGGCAGGTGCCGTGGCCCAGTGCTGCTAGAATGATAATCCTGTTACTAGTTCATGTTGGTAGGAGGGGCATGAATGGTAGTATCCCCTGGCCTTCCTGGCTTCCCTCTTTTGGAATGAAACCTTTATCCTACAAATGTGCTGAGATGAGAATGAATTAGACCCAACATTATTGATTTGCAACATGTAATGTATAACTTCTACCCTATGAGTGGGTGCTGGGTGAGAAAATGGAGCCATAGATTTATCTGCTGTTGTTTAAATAGGAACTTCTGTAATACAAGGCTGGAGGAGATAGAAAGTTCTGGCAGCCTGCTCCTTCTGGAGAGATACCAGACTGGGATCTGAAACAGAGCCTTGTGTTCTTAGATGCAACTGACTGGAATGGAATTTTTTGTCATGTTGTGCTGGTAGAGGATAGGTGGAAAGAAGTAGTGGGTCATGGCTCAAATGCCACAGACTTGCATTTCTCTTACAGAGATTTAGTAGATTTTCTTGAATAAATGTTTATGCATTTGCTATATGACCATGAAGAATTTCTAAAGTTTTAAAATGATATAAAAATATTTTTCACAAGTTTTTTTTTTTCTTTACTGGGGACAGGTTCACAGACTGGTTACATCATCATTCTGGAAGTATCTCCCTGTCCATAGTTTTCCTAATTTAATAAAAATATTGTTCTATACTATTTATGTTCATATTGTTACCATAAGAACTAATTATTTCATTTACAATGATGAATGTTTAAATCAAATTTGCTATAATATATATGATGGTAGATGTTTCATATTTTATAAATAAAATTCTAAAAACTTTATTACATATACCAAAATCCTCATATATTCAAGTCTTGCAGTTAGTCCTGAAAAACCATATATATATATAAAGTCAGCCCTTGTTGGTTTCACATCTAATAATACTGTATTTTCAACATTCATTTGGTCTAAAAAAATTCTGTGTATAAGTGAACCTGTGCAGTTCAAACTCATGTTGTTTTAGGATCAACTGTGAATGTGTATATGTGCCTATGTATCTTCTAGCTAACTATCTCATATTTTTTATATATTCATCCATCAATGAATGCTTGAGTTGATTCCATATCTTGGCTGTTATGAATCTTACTGGAGGGGAATCAGGATTACAGTTATTTCTTTAAGATACTGATTTCAATTCCATAGGCTACACACTTAAAAGAGTGATTACTAGATAATACAGTAGTTCTATTTTTAATTTTTTTAGGAACCTCCATACTGTTTTCCATGTAGGCTTAACCAATTTACATTGAAACCAGCAGAACAAGTATTTCTTTTCTACACATACTTGCTAACATTTGTGACTTTTTTTTTCCATAAGAGCCAACCTAACAGTTTTGAGGTAATAAATATCTCATTACAGTTTTAATCTGCATTTTCTTAATTAGTGATGTTGAGTAATTTTCATATAGCCAATGGACATTTTTGTATGCTTTCTTTAGAGAAATATCTAGTCAAGTCCTTTGCTTACTAAGAATATCACATTGTGTGTGTGTGTGTGTGTGTGTGTGTGTGTACTTTTTGCTAATGTGTTATATAAATTTTTTATATATTTTGGATATTAACCTCTTACCAGATATATAATTTGAAAATCTCTCATTGTGAGTGACTTCTTTGCTGTGCAGAAACTTTTTAGGTTGATAAAATCCCATTTGTCTGTTTTTGCTTTTGTTGCCTAGGCTTTGGCAGTCATGTCTCAAAAATTAATGCCCAAACCAAAATCAAAAAGTTTTTCCCAAAGTATATTTCTCCATTCAGTTCTGCTAATATTTGCTTTGTATTACACATATAGGTTCTCTAAAGTTTGGTACATACATATTTCTAATTGTTATATCCTCTAATTAATGGACTCCTAATTCTTGATATAATTAACTGAAGTTTTTGACTTAAAGTCTATTTTGTCCATTATTAAGATAGTCCCTTCTGCTCCCTTTTGCATATAATTTTCATGAAATATCTCTTTCTGTCCTTTCATTTTCAGCCTCTGTGTGTCCTTAAAAATAAAGTGATTCTCCTGTAGGCAGAATATAGTTGAACTTATCTTTTTATTTATTCATTCACTGTATGTCTTTTGATTGGATTGTTTGAGCCATTTATATTTAAAGTAATTTTTTATAGGTAAGAACTTACTATTACATTCAACTGAGAACCAAGTCAAGAATGCAGTCCCATTTGCAATAGCCACACACATACAAAATACCTAGAGAATTAGAAAGAGAATTACAAAACACTGCTGAAAGAAATCTGAGGAGACACAAACAAATGGGAAGTCATTCTGTGCTCACGGATTGGCAATATCATTATCATTAAAATGACCATACTGCTTAAAACAATCTACAGATTCAATATGATTCCTATGAAACTACCAATATTATCTTTTCACATAATTAGAAAAAAATTCTAAAATTTATATGGAACTGATAAAGAGCCGGAATAGCCAAAGCAATCCTAAGCAAAAAGAACAAAGCTAGAAGCATCACATTATCTGATTTCAAACTATACATTACCCAACTTCAACTTTTAAAGCCACAGTAACAAAAACAGCATGATGCTGGTACAAAAACAGACAGAGACCAATGGAACTGAATAGAGAACGCAGAAATAAAGCTGCACACCTATAACCATTCGATTATCACAAATAGTTATATGTCCCCATTAACAACCATTTGATTATGACAAATGGTTACAGGTGTCCCCAGTGACAAAAATAAGCAATGGGGAAAGGACTCCCTATTCCATAAACGGTGCTGAAATAACTGGCTAGCCATATGCAGAAGAATGAAATTGGCTACTCTTTACAATATACAAAATTAACTCAAGATGGATTAAAGATTTAAATATAAGGCCTCCAACTATGAGAATCTTAGAAGAAAATCTAGGAAACACCATCTGAACGTCAGCCTTGGGAAGGAATTTATGACTAAGTCCTCAAAAGCAATTGCAACAAAAATAAAAGTTGAAGCTGGGCATGGTGGCTCACATCTGTAATCCCAGCTTTTTGGGAGGCCGAGGCAGGCAGATTACTTAAGGTCAGGAGTTCAAGACCAGACTGGCCAACATGGTGACACCCCATCTCCACTTAAAAAAAATGCAAAAATGGCTGGGTGTGGTGGTGTGTGCCTGTAGTCCTAGCTACTCAGGAGGCTAAGGGAGGAAAGAGATACTATCTTATACCAGATAGAATGGCTATTATTAAAAAGTCAAAAGACAAGAGATGGTGGTAAGGCTGGGGGAAAAATTAACTAATTTACATTGGTGGGAATGTAAATTAGTTTAGTCACTATGGAAAGCAGCTTGGAGATTTCTCAAATAACTTAAAACAGAAACAGAACTACCATTTGACCCAGCAATACCATCACTGGGTATATATCCAAAAGGAAATAAATCATTCTAGCAAAAAGACGCATACACTCATATGTTCATTGCAGCACTCTTTCCAGCAGCAGACATGGAATCAACTTAGGGCACCTAGGTTGACTTTAACAGTGGACTAGGTAAATAAAACATACTACATGTACACCATGGAATGATACACAGCCATAAAAAAAGAATGAAACAATGTCCTTTGCAGCAACATGGATGGAGCTGCAGGCCATTATCTTAAGTGAATCAATTCAAGAATAGGAAACCAAATACCACATGTTCTCATTTATTAATAAAAGGGGGAGCTAAACATTAAGTAATCATTAACTTAAAGATGGCAACAGTAGACACTGGGGACTACTAGAAGTGGAAGAGAGGGAGGGGAACAAGGCCTGAGAAAATAACTACTGATACTATATGCACTACCTGGCTAATGGAATCATTTCAACTCCAAACCTCTGCATCACATAATACACCCATAAAAAAACCTGCACATGCATCCCCAGAATCTAAAATAAAAGTTAAAATTATTTTAAAAAGGAACTTACTATTTAAAAAAATATTTTTCTGACTTTCATAGTTCCTTTGTTCTTTCTCCCTTTTTTGCTGTCTTCCTCTGTGATTAGTAATATTTATAGTATTATGCTTTGATTCCTTTATCCTTTGTGTATCTACTTACTACATGTTTGTTTCCTTGTGGTTATCATGAAGCTTACATAAAATATCTTACAGTTACAACTGTGTATTTAAGCTGATAACAGCTTAACTTAGGCTGTATATAAAACTTCTATGCTTTAACTTCTCTATCCCCCACACTTTATGTTATTGATGTCACAATTTACACCTTTTTATACTGTATACCCAATAACTAATTCTTTTTTTTTCTTTTCTTTTTTTTTTTTTTTGAGATGGGGTTTTTCTTGTTTCTCAGGCTGGAGTGCAATGGCGTGATCTCAGCTCACTGCAACCTCCTCCGTCTCCCAGGTTCAGGCAATTCTCCTGTGTCAGCCTCCCAAGTAGCTGGGATTACAGATGCCTGACACCATGCCTGGCTAATTTTCGTATTTTTAGTTGAGATGGGGTTCCGCCATGTTAGCCAGACTGGTCTCAAATTCCTGACCCTCAGGTGATCTGCCCACCTTGGCCTCCCAAAGTGCAGGATTACAGTCATGAGCCACCAGGCCTGGCCCATTAATTCTTGTAGCTATAGTTACTTTTACTTTTTAAATACCTTTCTCCTTTAATCTTCATACTAGAGTTAAAAGTGATTTATACACCACTAATAGTATTAGAGTATTTTGAACTTGACTATTTTCTTACCTTTACAATGAGCTTCGTACCTGATTTTATGTTCTTAGTATACTTTCATTTTAACTTGAAGAACTCAATTTAGCATTTCTTTTACATAATGAATTCCCTCACCAATTTCTTTCAGGGCGGGGGAGTTTTCTCCTTCCTTTATTGTTTAAGGACAGTTTTGCTGAATATGTTATACATAGCTGATAATTTTGTTTATTTTTATTTCGCACTTTGAATATACCATAGCGCTCTCTTGGCCTGCAAGGTTTGTTGAGAAATCTACTGCTGAGAAATCTTATAGGGGTTCTCTTGTTTAGGATGATTCACTTTTGTTTTGTTGCTTTCAAGGTTTTTTTTTTGTTGTTGTTCTTTGTTTGTTTGTTTGTTTTTGTATTTGATATTTGAAATTTTTATTTTAATGTGTTTTGGTATAGACTTCTTCTGGTTCAATCTATTTGGAGGTTTTTAGGGCTTCATGAAGCTGAATACCCATTTTCTTCTGCAGACTTGAACATTTTGCAGCCAATATTTCTCTTTATATTTAATTTATTTGGGGTTCTTTGGGATTCATGGATCTTGATGTTCATTTCCCTCTGCAGCTTTTGGAAATTTTCTGTTAATATTTCTTTAAATAAGCTTTCTGCCCACATTTAATTCTCTGTTCCTTCTGGACCTCCCCAAATGCGTTTATTGGTTTTCCATATGGCAGTCCTGGTGCCTGGATCTTAAGGCATGGACTTCATCCTGAGTCCATAAACGCTGTCCTAGTACTGGGGAATGTCTGGCATCTCGGTTCAAAAGGCAGATCTGGTGCCTGTGACTATAGGGACAGGCCTAGAGTCTGGACATATAGAAGTGAACAAGGAGCTTGGGTCCATGGGAGCCAGCCTAGTGGTGAGGTAGACCTGGAGCCTGAGTCTGCATGGGGAGGCCTGTGTCACAGTCTTCTGGTGCTAGCCTTGAGCCTAGAGCCATGGGGTAGCTGGAAGCCAGGATGCACAGGGGCATAACTAAAGTCTAGGTCCACAGGAGTAGGCCTGAAGCCTGGGTCCACAGTAGCTAGCCTGGTGCTGGGATGGCCCTGAAACCTGTGTTAGCATGAGCAAGCCTGGGTTACGGTTCTCTGGTACTGGCCTGGAGCCTGGGGCCATGGGGGTGGCCTGGAGACTGATGCTTGTGAAGGCTGGCCTAGCTTTGGTTCACTGGGGTGAGGTTGGTGCTGGGATCTGCAGCAAAGTTGGGGGCTCACTTTATTCTCTTTCTTTCATAGAGAGGGAGGTTTGAGGAAGGTGTGATGTGGGTAATGTAAAAATGTTGTTCCTACCCTCTCTAATTTGTCTTTTCTTATTTGTGTGTTCCACTGATGTGCTATAACATCTTACCCATATTCCTTAGGTCTTGTGAAGATATTTTCTTGCATGGATGTTTGTTCAAATTCATGTTTCGGTGAGGAAGCAAGTGCTAGATACTCCTATCTTGCAATCTTGCAGATGTCATTCCCAATAGAACTATTAATGTTATTTTACAAGTCAGCACTCAGACGGACATATATATTTGGAGAGGGGAGTGGCTCACTTTTGCATCTTCTACTATTGCTTACTAAAATCATTCTAAAGGAAATAAGATTTCTGATTCCTTATATAGCTGGAAATTTCTTCATTGCACCATTCTACTGAGTGATATTTTAGCTGGGCATAAAATTCTAAATTAATATATTTCCCTCAAAATTTTGAAGTTATTACTTTATCACCTTCTAACATCTAAAACCATCAATAAGTAATTAGGTTTCACTTATATATTAGTTTATTGTAGATCCTCATTTTTTTATTTTTAAGGTTTTTTTTTTTTTTTTTGAGATAGAGTTTTGCTGTTGTTACCCAGGCTGGAATTCATTGGCACAATCTCAGCTCACCGCAACCTCTGCCCCCCGGGTTCAAGTGATCCTCCTGCCTCAGCCTCCTGAATAGCTGGGATTACAGGCATGTGCCACCACACCTGGCTAATTTTGTGTTTTTAGTAGATACTGGGTTTCACCATGTTGGTCAGGCTGGTCTTGAACTCCCAGCCTCAGGTGATCCACCTGCCCTGGCCTCCCAAATTGCTGGGATTACAGGCATGAGCCACCGTACCTGGCCAATACTCTTTACTCCTTATAAATTCTAGGATTGTTAATGTTCTTAAGTTTTCATATATGTATCTAAAAGTAATTATTTTAATATTTCTCAGAAATTGGTAAAAATTTCAAACTTAGTACACATCTTTCTTTAGCTCTATAAAGTTATCAGTGATTTCCCTTAAAATGTTATGTCTATATTCATCTCTAGTAACCTCTAGTATCACCTTCTGAAACTACTATGTCAGAATTTATTATGTTCTATATCACAAGCCATGTTTTCTAGATCTTATTTCTCTGTGCTGAATTCTGAGATGAGTTCAGTTTATTACTCCAGAAGATTTGTTTTTCTGTTGTGTTCATATTGTTATTTAGTGTTACTTTAAAGTTTTATTTTTTAATTTCAACAATTATATATTTCATTTTAAATATTTCTAATTACTTCATTTTCATAATTATCAATTTTGTATAACCCCATGTTCTTGTGTTATAAACTTTATTCTCTCATTGCTATAATCCCTTCTTTATCTTGATAATGGCATAAAAAAGACTTAAAATTCATTTGGTTTGTGCTAGTATGCCTATTTTCCTCATCCTCAGGTTTTCTTTTTGTCAGGTTTGTTGTTTGTCCTTGTCTTTGTTAAGTGCCTATGTTGTTATGTCCCCCAAGATATCTCATCCTACAGGATCCTGGCCTCTTGCAGCAAGTTTGCAGTGGCCTTAGCCAAAGCTCCAATTATGATCTGGTACAGAACAGGCCTTGCAGTCATGGCTATCATTCTTCAAAGATTCATTTCCAGACTTGTTCTTGCTTAGCTTTAGACTTCCATAACTGAACAAAATTTGCTGTAGGAGCCCCAAGCTATATGGCAGAAAATGTTGCTATTCCAAGCAGCCAAGAGTAGGAAAAGAGGTGGCATCTTTCCCAGCACCCAGCTCCATACAAGCTGTGCAGACATGGCTCTGAGCTATATGCACAACTTGTGTGGGTATAAAGAATGCCTTTTCCAAGCATTCACCTGGGTCCAATCACCCACCTTGCCTGTGGACTAACTTCACAACTGCAGGGTGTTCTCAACTCATTTGTTCCCCACTACTTTTAATTAAGATGACATCCTTATTCTAGTCTATAAAGACCTCTCTTTCTTGTTTTCAAGAACAGCTATGTTTATTAACTTTAAAAATAGTTTACTCTTACATCTGAGTCTGGAACAGACGGAATAAAGTATGTTTCAACATGTACTCAACTGCTATTATTGACCAGAAAACCATAAAAATAATTTCTTTACAAATAATGTCCTATATTATTTATTATATAATATATGTAGTATGGATAACATGCAATATATATCACAATATGTGTAGATATATTATTTCCCCATATATATATTTCCCCATATACAGAATCATATCCAATGGAATGATAGGTTTTAAAGTTAATAGACTGTAAAAGGAGAATAATTGCCTTTCAATAAATCCAACATTGGCAGTTTCTCTCCAGCATTTGATCAAATCACAGTTTCTCTGGTTGATACCAGATGTAGCTGGCTCAGGTTTAGAGGCCATACTGAATGAAAAGTAGATTGTATCTTTCATCTCTAGACTCGTACACAATGCAGCATGAACCTTTAATTCTCAGAGACACGCAGGAACTAAGACAGTCTGAAGGATGAGCATATTTATATTTCCCATCTCGTGTTCAATCCTGAACATAAGCTAATTAAGTGGAATGTCAGATAACATAGCCTGTATTATTTAAATTACTATTTCTAGCTCTTTGTTTTTCAATTTTGCTATTGCTTTAAAACTTTATCTTGGTTAAGTACAAGTACTATGCAACTCGTCTTATCATGTTTTAGACATATTAAAGATCTCTGCTCCATTTGAAAGTAACCATTTGAGCATTTACCCTGAAATGGCAACAGGCACTGATTTCAACATTAGGGAAGATAGCACGGACAATGGTAAATGGCAGCTTAAGAATTTAAGTACTTCCCCAAAATATCTCACCTACACTCAGGAATGTGCTCTCTCCCCTAACACTTTCCAAATCATTACTAATCAACTTAAATCAAAGCCAAACAATACAAAATCAACAACAAAACCCACAGCAAATTTTAAACAGCAAGAGAACTGGACTTGAATTTAGAAATTCTTAGTTCTAGCGCTAGGAACACAGCAACTAGGAGTATGATCCAGGATTAGTTATATGACTCTGGGAATTATATATAATATCAGAGTTATAGATACCTAACCCATGAGAATACTTCAAATATGAATATTTCATAGAATATTCACTAACTATTCACAATATATAATATTCTTATCCATTTGTCTATTCATTTGTCTAACAAGCACTTACTGCTGGTTTATTATGCAAAGCTTTGTCTGCTACTGGAAATTCAGAAATTGAGAAAATTACATAGTCTGCTTTAGGAGCTCATCACAAAAGAGAGTCAGATCGCTGTAATAGAATATGGGATTATGATAAAGAAATGCCCAGGGTGTGGAGGAAATGAACCACAATGGAGTAAGGGAGGGGGACATTTATCCTGGATTGTGGCAGTGAGGGCATGTTTTTCAGGCATGTTTGTGGCAGCGAGGGCTCGTGCTAATTCTTGAGAGCTATACATCAGGTGAATGAGACAAAAAAATCTACTCCAAACAGAAGAATCTAACTATGCAAAACACCATGGAATTCCAATAAACTTGGAAAGATTTAGGAAACTGAAAAGAGTTTGAAATAGTGTATAGGTTGTATGTTGAAGACAATGGTTGGTGAGAAAGCTGGAGTACAAACACAACCACTAAATGATATAAAACATTTCATTCTCAACATGTACTTAGGAGAAGAGAAAGGCTGATTCATGTGCAAATGACCACATTACCATTCAGGTACATCCTGTATTTACAAGAGACTTGGATTCTCTATTGAAAATGTCAAGAACCACAAGTTTTGCGTTATACTGAATTCTTGTAAAAAAACATAACTGAGTGTATCTAATGATCTGGAGAAATGAACGTGACTGAAATCCACATGATAGGCTTAACCCAGCTTACTATTTATTGTTAGAGGAGAGATGAGTCTGAGTAGATCTTAGTGTTCATTAGTCAGATTGGACTCTATTCCAGGCTTCTATGGAGTCAGTTTGAAGTTGTGGAGAGGGAGAAGCCATAAATAATTTCCCTAAAATTCTGTGATGTTGGTGCAACTCTGAGAGGGAATACCATGAGGAAGAAGCATTTTTTTCCATTTTGCCACAGAACTCCAGGCAGCTCCACCTAAATGGCTTCAGCATATCTAGAATGGAGTGTGCACTTGGGAGACTGTGTCTGGCTGCAGTGGCAGCTGTTCTTAGCAAGAATAATAGACCTCATCTCAACACATACGTACAGATGTATGCTGTGGGGAAACAGTTATGAAGAGGTTGAAGCAAGAGAAGAGAATACCATGTAATACCTGACTGGATCTGCTGAGTATAAAAACCTATTAGAAACTCTCAGCAAACTGACAGGAGAGCAGAAGATCAAACACCGCATGTTCTCACTCATAGGCGGGTGTTGAACAATGAGAACACATGGACACAGGGAGGGGAGCACTACACACTGGGGTCAGTTGGGGG
>NW_016107795.1:458418-467275 GCF_001604975.1 Cebus imitator
GGTGGGGGGTGGGAAGCTGGGGAGAGATAGCAAGGGGAGAAATGCCAGATGTAGGTGATGGGGAGGAAGGCAGCAAATCACACTGCCATGTGTGTCTATGCAACAATTCTGCATGTTCTTCACATGTACCCCAAAACCTAAAATGCAATAAAATAAATAAATGGGGGAAAGAAAAAAAGAAACTCTCAAAAATATCATTAGCAAAGGTACAAAGCATAACTAAGAGCAACTGCACACAGAACCTTTAAAGTGTTAGCACTATCCAGGAAATAGTAGGACAATATTCAGGTAGAAAATATTTCCATTATTTCAATAGAAATTTGCTGAATAGCTACTACCTGCTAGGTACTATAGTAGGTATGAGGGATAAAACTATGAAAAAGGCACCCAAAATTCCTTCCCTAATGGAGTATACATTTTCATAGGGAAGATGGCCAATGCAATGCTGGGTAATAATAAGTATTAGAAGAAAAACGACTGCTATTTTTAAATAGGCCTCTCTACACATATACCACTTAAACAGAGACATAAATTAGAGAGTGTGATTACGAAAGTTAGTAATTTTCAAACTTTTTGGTTTCAGAACCCCTTTATGTTCTTAAAAATTATTGAAAATCCAATAATTATATCTAATGATACTGTCATATAATTACTTAATGGCTTATACTTAATGATATTATCATATAAGCAATTAAAATTGAATTATTTAAATATTTATTTTGAAAAACAGTAAGTCAATTACATGCTAAAATAAATAACACATTTCAATTAACTATTCCAAAAATTTTTTAAAAATGAGAAAAAAGGAACTGTCTTAAAATTTTGAAAATCTTTAAGGTCCTACTTACCAGAAGGACAGCTGGATTCTTAAATCTTCTTCTATATTTAGTTTCACATACATATGTAGCTAGAAAAGGCAGGAGTGTTTTAATAGCCTTTTACAATAATTGTAGATATCTTTCTTTGATTCTATGCCAAAATTTGACAAGTGATAAATTCTTAAAGTTTAATTACAATGTAGAATTTGAAGCCACTTCAATGAATTCTGTAATATTCATACTCCATACTCTGTAATGCTAAAATCTATTGATCTATCTTGCATTTTGAATGGATTCAATGACATTATGTATTGCTTATTTGGAAAATAGCACTTCATTGAGTTTTGTGGATATTCCACGTTGCCACATATCATTATACAATATAAAATTACATTCATTAATATCACTATTGATCTTATGAGAAAAAAAAACATTAAATATTGGAAAGCTGTCAAGCTCACAGTGGGAATACTGCTTTTGCTTGAAATCAAACTTTAGCCTGGCACAGAGGGCTAATATAAGTTTACTAAAACTTGCCTGGGTGCCTTTGGCACCTATTAGTAGACTTTGCTTTTATAACTTCCTTCCTACTGACAAAAGCAGATGATTTGGCACTCTGACCCACTTCCTGCAAGGCCAATTGATGGTTCTATCTCTATTCCAAAGCAAAGACTACCCACTCATCTAACTCTCTGATCTGAGGATTATACCACTTTCCAAAGAGTAGAAAGACTATGGTGATGAATGTAATAAATGAATAGATGGTTCTATCTCTACCCCCAAGCGAAGGCTACCCACTCATCTATCTTTCTGATCTAAGGATTATACCACTTCCCAGAAGACTGGAAAGACTGTAGTAATAAATGTAACAAATGACTTCACTCTTCATTTGAGACACCATCCGCCACAAACAGGGAGTGGTGTTTTCTCCCACAGGCCCAACCTTAAACATATAATAATCACGTAACAACAGTAGGGGCAAATAGTAACAAGAGATTGTTCTATCACACCTATCAACAGACTGAGCAGTGTTATTTATAATTTTGATCTTCCACAAAGCATAAAAACAACAGTGTTTTGGACCAAATCTCACAGAGCCCACTGTAATAGGTGAGGTCCATGTACAAGCCAAAGTCAGGAAAGAACAGGTGCTTTAAGAGAATAAAAAAGCTCTCTTTACTCCTAGAGATTTAATGCATGGCTCTGTTACCTTGCCTACAAGCTTTGTTTTGGGAGAATTTATAGGTGCTTATGATATACTTGTGATGCAAGGAGCAAAAATAAATAAATAAATAAATAAATAAATGTTCATATTCATTTAGCAACATGGAAAACATTCAGGGAAAGAAACTCTGAACAGGCTTGAGATGAAATCTTGCAAATCAAAGGAATAATTTTTTTAAAGTAAAAAAAGTTCATTAAAATCAAACCAATAAAACATCAAAATAAAACAAATATTTGTTTTTAAAAATCAGCAAAATCCACAAATGTGGATTGGAGAAAGCTTCAAGACTTTTCCTCAAATATGTCAAGGGTCTTCAAGGCAGATTTTTATGCTACCATAACAATCCCATCCCATTTAGCCTAATAGGAATGTGATGAGACAGTACCCTCCCTCACATGTGGGAGTACAAAGGTAACCCGCAGAGTTCCTGTCCTCAGGGCGCTTGAAATATACTATTTGGAAGATGACTGGCATAACTGAAATTCGATGTGATAAAAAATATATCAGATTTATGCATAGTTAAAACCAGTAAAAGAAAAGAAAACTACTAAAGTCTTTCCTGTTTATTAATAATAAACCCTTAAAAAGCATATGGTAGCTGAAAGACTACGTCCTCTGGGAGGCCTTCTGTGCCACAGCAATCATAACACCAGACCAAGTCCCCTTCTATAGATACCTATGGCATCCTGCACCTCTCTCTCACCAATTTTCAAATTTTGCCATTACATTTGTTTGTTGTTACTTGATTAGTGTCTATTAGACTATAACCTCCATTTTAAAATACGAATGTGAAGTGTTATACATTAGGAGAGAGTTATACAATTGTAGCTAGAACTCTGCAAACTTTTTGCAAATTTAAACACAAGTTCGTTTTTTGTTTTCTTTATATATGCGTTTTTGGTTCTATTAAAAAGTATGGTCAAGAAAAAGAGACATGTGACCGACATAACTATAAATTCCTAAGCAACAGCTACCTAAGCCTGATGCCCGCTCTTTCAAATATGTTAACACTTACACTTAATATAAAGCAAATAAACAAGAAAAATTAAAAGCACATCCCACTGCCCAAAATCATAGCAGCAATAGCCAAAAACAGAATAAAAAATAAATATCAGGAGCTTTAGAGTTATACAGGCTTGGTTTCCAGTCCTAGTTTAGCTACTTTATTATATGACCATGAGCAAATCAATTCACTTTAAGCCTCAACTTTTTTCATCTATATTATAGAAATAATAACCTTACTGACCTAAGGGTATTGTAAGATTTAAATAAGATAATGTTTCAGAAATGCTCAATAAATATTAGTCATTATTGCAATAATAAACATTATGAACACTGATATTTAAATAAATGATGACAAGCCTATACTAATTCTATTTGAATATAGAGTAATCTTTGAGTAGATTACATTAAAATCTGTTTGCTACCAACCACTGAGTTTTTAAAAATAATGTACCATGATACTCAGAAATGACAATATTTTAATTATTTAAGCATACAGAAAAGATTTAAAAATGTCCCTATACGTGTTTTTTGGATCATTTTTGTAGTGTGTTATTATTTTATTCTTTTACTTATTTACTATATGATTTAATTAAATTGTCATTTTTTGGTAATTATAGAGTCACATGCCATCGCAGGAAATAATACAAGACACTATACAATGGTAATATCTTGCCAAACTATAAGACAACATTACACCCAGGATATTGACATTGATATAATTAAGATATAGAACATTTCCATCATCACAAGGGTCCCTCATGTTGCCTTATTTAAGCCACACCCAGTTCCCTCCCAATCATGTTGTCCTTGACACCTGGAAACTACTAATTTTGTCACTTTCAAGAATGCTATATAAATGGAATAATGTATGATATGATTGAACATAGAACATGTGAGATTGGCTTTTTCACTTCACAATTTGCTGGGTGCATTCAAGGTGCTGTGTGTATCAATGTTCATTCCTCTTCACTGCTGAGGAGTAGTACATGAATGGATATATATGTATATACGCTTTTTTATTTTTTTATTAATGTCAAGAAACTAAATAAGACAAATTTAAAACTAAATAGGCTTTTCTAAGGTCTAAAATACTTATATAGTACTGGGTGTGGTGGCTCATGTCTGCAATCCCAGCACTTTGGGAAGCTGAGGTAGGCAGATCGCTTCAGCTCAGGAGTTGGAGACCACCTGGGCAAAATGGTGAAATCCCATCTCTACAAAAAATATAAAAATTAGCTGGCATGGTGGTGTGCACCTTGTAGTCCCAGCTACTTGGGAGGCTGAGATGTGAGGATCACTTGAGCCCAGGAGGTCAAGGTTGTAGTGGGTCATGATTGTGCCACTGCACTCCAGCCTGAGAAACAGAGAGAGACCCTATTAATAAAAAAAAAAATATATATATATATATATATATTTTTATTAATAGGGTCTCTCTCTCATTTAATATATATTTAATATATATAATATATATATATTAAATAATGATGTTGGGAAAAAATGGATCTGTACCTATTTATTACAAAACATGCTTCAGTTAAAATCTAGATTTGTCCTTGGCAGACCATAATATTGTAGAACAAGTTATTAATGTCTTCTGGATAACTCTGCAGAATTGAAGAAAGAGTTCAGCAATAAGGAATCTTCAAGGCAGAGAAGAGTAGAAGACATTTCATAATGGTAAAAGTCAGGGACTCAAGTGAGAGCAGGTAGAGGAATCCCTTTTCTATCTCTTTCCCTCATATTCTTGCCCCACTCCTCTCTCTTGGTGCTAATTAAGTACTAGATGACTTATTTCTATTACATATATGGCAATAAATTTGAAAGCTGAAATTATCCTCTATTTTAGTATCCTCAGGGCTTCCAGTTTCCCATATCTTTTTTTTAAAAAAAGCTTTATTGAGATATAATTCACATACTACATGATTCATCCATTTAATTCACATTTCTTCTTTTGTTTCAAGAAAAGGCAACTAATTAAACGTGTTTGGTACTTTGTAGGAGACTAGCCATTTCAGTTTAGTTCATCATTTCCATGTTCTTCTGTAATTAAAAAGTTAACAGCTTCAGAAAACAACATGACAGCAGGTAGAATCTTGCCAGTGATTGGAAATGAATCATTTCAATATTCTTTATTTTGCTTTATAATTATGAAATCAATACATTTTAGAAAATTAACTTAGAGAATTTAGAAAATGATAAAAAGGAATCTATATTTATCTATCAGAGACAACTTCTAATTGTATTTTTTAATTCTATCTTTTTTTTCTGTTTGTGAGTATGTATGCATGAGTGTGTGTGGTCATATCTCTTTCTACAATGAATATAATAGAACACAAATGTTTCTAAAAATATAATTTAATTGGATCTATAGGATTCATATAGATATACATCATCATCCATCACCCATTAAATGTTCCATCTTTGTTGAATGTTTGGAGTGTTTCCACTTTTTGCTATCATAAATAAATTTATAACATATCTTTGTATATTATCTCTGTAAGCCTTGATATAATTCTCTTTAGGATAAATTCCTAAATTTTGGGAACTGAGATAGTGTTTGTTAACAAGCTTGCCTCCCAAAAAAGTTTTAAAAATTATTTATTTGTATTTGGAGAAATTTACTTATGTTCACTATCTAATCCAGTAGCAAGGCTGCAGTAAAACTAATGTCATTTTCAGAGTTCTTTCCAAACAGTTCAAAACACTTTGCAGAGCTCCCATTAAAAGATCATAAAATTTATCATTAAGTAGAGGAGGGAGAACCCCTTCAAATGTTTTTTCTTTTTTAATTCAAATAAGTAAATTTAGGGGTGGTCTCTTAGTGACCTACAATAATGTATATTACTCTTAGTACGCATAAAGGGTTTCTCACTCCTTCTGATACGGTGCTCCACATTATTTTTAGGACTATCACGAGCAACTACCATGGGAAGGATGTATATGGTAATGTGGATTTGGGGGTATATGTGTATGTGTATTTTAAAGAGACAAGGAATCTTTCTGATGTTTCTTAAAAAATATGTAAGCAGGAATTATGAAACACGTAATAGAAACTCAAAAAATTTATTGCAATGCACTTGCCCTTTTATTTACAATGTAATATCTGATTCTTATATTATCGTCTTCATTTGAAAGGCACATATTAATAAAATACTGAGTGAATTGTCTGCAATCTGCACACTCAGAGAATAACTATTCATTCTTTGAATTTGTTCCAACTGCAGGCATAAAGCCCACACTTCTGCACAGTACTCATTCATTCTTGGGCTTTGTCACAAAGGTAAGTCATTTTTAAAATAAGCAATTATTAATTGAACAAAATAAATGTGGGGGAAATGCACTTTGGTAAAAGACAGAGCCAGAAGCCTTTTTCTAACTACATAAATGAGAAAAAGAAAAGACTTTCATAGAAAGTTGAATTAGAAGGCACCACAGACATATACCAATACACATTCCTTCCTTCTCACTGCTCTCCTTCAGAGCCAAAGCCACACCTAAAGCAGGTGGCCAGGTGCTCTGTCAGAGTCTCCACAGTACATTTCAAACACCACCTCTGTATGGATTATTACATAAGCACTGACATGGAACATTTTGATCCCTACAATTTTTAAACAGTTTTGAATTTTCCTAGATATTAATTAGATATGCTGATGCTATCAAAATGACACAACTAATAATGACTGCAGATCTAATAGAACTGTTTCACTTTCTGCCAGTCAACACATGTCTGGAACAGACATTCAACAATCCTATGCTCTGAATACACCATTGGAATAGTGACTTCACCTACAGAAAGGCTTATATATCTACCCACACTAGAAAGTAAAGCAATGGTATTTTCTAGCTTGTTCATTGAAGACACTAATTTCTCAGTTGTTTCGCTGCCTCTTCTCTACCTTTCTTTGAACTCTGCAGGTGCAAGCTCTGAGTCAGTGGTGCTGATGCAATGTCATATTACGCTTTCATGAAGTAAAACAGCCCCAAACAAGGTATGAAAGAGAATCTAAGGCTGAATGAGTCCTGAAAAGATCATCTTCCCCTATGATGACCTTCCTTACCTTCTAGGAAACAAATTTAAACCGAGACCAAGATAAGCACTTGACTTTTTTTTTTTTAGGCAGTCTCACTCTGTTACCCAGGCAGGAGTGCAGTGTTGCAATCTTGGCTCACTGCAACCTCTGTCTCCCAAGTTCAAGCGATTCTCTCAAGTGATTCCCGTGCCTCTGCCTCTCAAATAGCTGAGATTACAGGTGTGCACCACCACACCTGGGAAACTTTTTGTATTTTTAGTAAAGACTCGGTTTCACCATATTGGTCAGGCTGGTCTTGAACTCCTGACCTCAAATGATCTGCCCACCTCACTCTCCCAGTGTTGGGATTATAGGCTTGAGCCACTGCACCTGACTGGGTAAGCACTTGACTTCTAAAGAAAGGAATTCAATCATTGAACAGTGAGTTTTCTAGTCTTAAAAGCAAGGTTCCTCAGTAAGTACAAGAAACAGAAATATAAATAAGACATGGTCCTGGCTGCTGGAGGTCACAGTACAGTGAATTCCATTCCAGTGCTGTCCCATTATAATTCTTACTATTCCCTCCTCATCACATATGTCATGTAGGTCCCTTCTTTGTATTTCCATTCTCCTTCTCTTCTTTATTATTTTGCTATACATCACAATATGATTTTCAAAGAGGATTTACACTTTATATGAAAGCACATGTCATCCCATGTTAGTACAATGTATTTAAAATTTACAAAATGTAAAGGCTTATTTTATTCCTGACATGGGTGTTATTAAACGACTTTTTACAGCTATAAAGTACAACTTCATATAATCCCATACAAAGTAAGGTTTATTTAAAAAAAAAATACATGCCTGTAATCCCAGCACTTTGGGAGGCCGAGGTGGGCAGATCATTAGGTCAGGAGTTCAAGACCAGCCTGGCCAATATGGTAAAACCCCATCTCTACTAAAAATACAAAAACTAGCTGGGTATGGTGGTGTATGCCTGTAGTCCCAGCTACTCAGGAGGCTGAGACAGGAGAACTGCTTGAACCTAGGAAGCAGAGGTTGCAGTGAGCAGAGATTGGGCAATAGAAGGAGACTTCATCTTGAAAAATAATTAAAAATAAAATTAAAAAAATAAACCTAAAAAGAGATAAATCCATTGAAAGTATGGTGGGGAAAATGCCTTATACCTCGTCTTCAGTGTAGTTCAGATAGCATTTATTGGAGTCTCTTGATGAAGTGAGTGATAATACTCAAGGGACATATCCAAAAAGGCACATAAAACTTAAAGTATGATTTTCAATCATATAGTGACACGAGCTTTCAATCCATACTAGCAGTGTAGAACCTGGTGTGTCATAAGTTGCCTTGATCAGAGCTTCAGAAAAGTTCAATGGACATCACAGATGTGAAGGAATAAAGGACTAGGTGAGACAATAGAGAATAGACTGGATGGCTAGAAAAAACTAGCAAGCACATGTAGAACTTTCGCTTTCAGGTCCTAGTTTTTAAAGAATAAGAGTGAATATCATTCCCCACAAAACCCTAGAAGAAAACCTAGGCAATACCATTCAGGACATAGGCATGGGAACGAACTTCATGACTAAAATACCAAAAGCAATGGCAGCAAAAGCCAAAATAGACAAATGGGATCTAATTAAACTAAAAAGCCTCTGCACAACAAAAGAAACTATCATTAGAATGAACTGGCAACCAACAGAATGGGAAAAAATTTTTGCAATTTACCCGTCTGACAAAGGGCTAATATCCAGAATCTAACAAAGAAATTAAACAAATTTACA
>NW_016107795.1:467495-490434 GCF_001604975.1 Cebus imitator
CTCAAGGATCTAGAAATAGAAATACCATTAGACCCAGCAATCCTATTATTGGCTATACACCCAAAGGATTATAAATCATTCTATTATAAAGACACATGCACATGTATGTTTATTGTGGCAGTGTTCACAATAGTGAAGACCTGGAACCAACCCAAATGCCCATCAATGATAGACTGGATAAAGAAAATGTGGCATATATACACCATGGAATACTATGCAGCCATAAAAAAGCATGAGTTAATGTCCTTTGCAGGGACATGAATGAAGCTGGAAACCATCATCCTCAGCAAAGTGACACAGTAACAGAAAACCAAACACTACATGTTCTCACTCATAAGTGGGTGTTGAACAATGAGAACACATGGATACAGGGAGGGGAACATAACACACTGAGGCCTGTCGGGGGATGGGGGGGCTAGGGGAGGTAAACCAGGGGGTGGGGGGATAATGGAGGGATAGCATTAGGAGAAATACCTAATGTAGATGATGGGGTGATGGATGCAGCAAACCACCATGGCATGTATATACCTATGTAACAAACCTGTATGTTCTGCACATGTACCCCAGAACTTAAAGTATAATTAAAAATAAATAAAAATACTAAAAGAAGAAGAAGAAAGCTTCTAAAAGTTAAAAAAAAATGAGTGAATAAGTTAATAGATATTTCAAGCAAAATTTAGGTAACCTGGTTTGGAAATCAAACAAGCTATAAGGAATTAAGAAAACAATTTGTTTGTGTTTTAGAAAGCATTAAAATAATTAAATAATGGACATGCGAAATCTAGAGTTACTGAAACCAGGCTGTTGGTCACCAATAAAAGTACTGTGAAGATACATTAGGCTGTAAGCAATAAAGCTGTAACAGTCAGCTCAAGTTGGTAACCTGGACATGTCACATAACGGAAATTAACTGAGAATTGGATGGTCACAATAAATCCACTATGCGAAGACTGCAAATGCAAGCATAAACAAAAAATTCAGCCTGCTGGAAACATTTATTAAAGAAATTTACATTACATTAAAGAAGTTTACATTTAATCTTTTACATGTAAAAGATTAAACGTTTATGAAGTAAGTCTATCATTGTATTTTTAGGACATAATTTTGTCTCCACTATATGGTACATTTTGGTTTATAAATACCTTCTCTTATGTTATTCAAACAATGCTTTAAAGCTGATAAAGGTTGAGGTTACAAGGGAACAACAGGTATAAAACAAAGCTTCATAAAAATACCAGTTTTTCTTATACAATCAATTAAAGTAAATGCTGGAATAAGAATAGGCTATCTTCCATTGGCACTAGTTTCACAGAGGCAAGAAGGCAATGTTATAGCAACCCTATCAACTAACACACTTCAAATATGTCAGAATAGAACTCTTCAGTCCATGCACTATAAATAGACTTATCCTAGATGGTTTCATCCATGCCTTCATGTCCACTACTGTTGATACTAATGACTTCCAAAATTGTCACTCCAGAACAGAACAGCTCTCTCTTCCAAACCCCAACCCCACATATCTCAACCCTCTACTGGGCTTTTCTACCTGAATATAACACCCAATGTCATCAAGTGAACACATTAACATTGCATTAATTAACTCCTCCCACCCACTTATCTTTACTTTTCCTAAACCTTCCTTCTTTTCTATATGCCCTTCCTTGTTAACAGTATCACCATATACTTGGTCTCTAAAGCCAGTAAGCCTTTCTGGTCTACTTCCTGTTTTTCCTTCTCACTTTCACCTACTCCTGTATTAGGTAAGAACAACATCAATGCTACTTCCAGTTTCATATCTGCTGAAAGGCTATCCAAGTGCCCTTTCTAAAATTCAAATATGATGTTATTCCAGTGCTTCTCATTATTTAAAGGTTGCCCATGACCTATAGGATAAAATTAAAATTTCTTAATTTATTATGCTGTTTGGCCTTTCCTAAACGTTATGCTTCATTTTTCACAACTCACAGACAGGAACCTGTCATTTTGAAAGAGTAAATATTTTCTTTGCTATATGCATAACATTTTATAGCTCCAAGCTGCCAGAATAAAATATCTTTTATTTTGCCTAGTGAATTTCTGTTCATTCTGTGGGATGGAACCCAACTCGTTCATTTATTCTTCAGTGTCAGAGGAACACAGCTATTACTTCCTCTCCAATGATGCTCTTTCTCTGTCTGTTTTTCTTTCTCAATCTATCTGTTTCATACACACATACACACACACACACACACACACATACACACACACGTCTCCTTTTCTAGACAGATAGACATATTCATATGTATACATACATATATCTAATATTGCACTAGCAAGCTGTATTACACTAACTTGTTTGTACATCTTTCTCCTCTACTAGTCTCTGGACCTCACAAGAGCTGAGCCAAATTTATATATATTTGTTTTTCTACTGCCTGCTATATGACCTAATATATACAGTGGCAAAATTATTATTTGTTGGATGAATGAATGCGTCCAAGAAAATACATATAAACTTAAACATTACAGAGCTGTTCATAAGAGCAATAAACTGGAAATAACATACATATCTATCAGCAGAAAATGGATACTCGGTCAATTGAGTATTATAGAAAGAGTGCTACATCTATTAGCATGGGCAAATTTTCAAGTCATAACATTAATCAGAACAAAGCAAGTTATGGAAATATAAAACAGGTAGATTGAAAATATGCATAATACTTATATCTGACAAATCCAGGTAATGACAATGTGTTAACATTTTTATTAACATTCTTCTTATATACTTTTAAGCATATTTAAATATCTCCTAACGTAAACCTTTTAAAGACCTGGATATAAAAATATAACAAAGTGATAATATCAAAGGCTACAGACATAACTTGAAGGGAGGAACCTCGCTTCTTCCCAAGCCCATGATATACATGCATGGACCTAAGCAGAATTAAATAAAATACACATATGAGCCTTTATTATACATCATGCTTAAATATTCATTTGCTTTTGAGAATATAAGTAACCATTACTAAGAAAATAAACTTAAGACTGATATGATAAATATTATAGGTCACTTGTGCAAATAATCTAAGATGATTACCGCTGTTTGCCACTTTATTCATAACAGTAAAACTTGGATAACTATCTAAATTTTCAACAGTCAAGAACTGAATAAATAAATGATAGTATATCCACAGCACACAATATTATGGAGTCATTAGAAGACTGTTTTAGAAGAAAGCATTTTAGAAAGAAACGTGCACAGTGTAGAGCTGCTAAATACAAATAGTATGTACAAGGCAAAAGAATTGTTTAGCTATTTAGATATACATATAAATATAAAACAATACAAGGCCAAACATCAAATTGTTCACCATAGTTCACCTTGGTTGGGATTAAAGGTTCTTTCCCTCCCTCTCCATTGTCCATGTTTTCTAAGTTTTTGCAGTAAGGCTGTATTACTGACATTAAGAGAAATATCAGTAGTCAGCCTGCCCTCTCACGCATTGACAAAATTCACTGCGAACCAGAGAAGCTTTGCTTACTTAGTACCTTAGGCTCTGAGCATGGGTGGTGAGGGCCAGAATAGACTGAGGTGGGAAGATGAGGTAGAAACAGAGAGAGGCAGACTGGGAGGGTGGATAAAGGTCTGAGAGGGAAAAAAATCTCTTTCCCTAAGTGCCTCGTCCTTCCCTATCTCCCCTCTCAAAGTCAGTTTGTTCCAAAAGAAGGAGAGGAGGCAATGAGGAATTCATCCAGAAACAACAGAACAAACATATAGGAACAAGTGCTGATGTCATCCTGAGAAGTCACACATCTTAAGTATAAAAACAAAGTTTCTATAAACTTGTCCCCACATGTATAACTTCTTAATTAATTTATCCTTAAAATAACTCCTCTGATACCATATTAGTATCAAAAGCAACCAAGAAGTATATTCTTTTAGTTATGTCAAGTTGTAGCTTAATAATTAACTGATTTATCATTTCTAAATTGTTTATTCACATGCAATTCCTAACACAGAACGCATTAACACATAACACTTATTGAATATTTGCAATACACTGGGCACTGTGCTATGCTCTTTACATGGATTGGCTAGTTTGATAACACTGTACAAAAGGTTTTTTTGAGAAGTACTAAATATTCTTTATTTGATATTACACATAAGCCACACTAAAATGCCTTTCAATAAGTAAAAGGCTTCATTTTAGATATGGGGAAATCTACTTAGATCAGTATACTACCAAAAATATAAAGTAGACATTGCTGTGAAAGGTTATTTTTATTATTATCATTCAAATCACATGAATGAACAGATAGAGATTCAGAGATGAGGCTGAGCTCACAATTAGCAAGTCTCAGAGCCAGAATTTAAATCCTGGAATTCTTACTATAGAAAGGCCTGTGCATTTTCACCACTCTGTACCATGAAAATAATGATAACTTTTAGGAAGGAGGGAAGGAACTCCTAGCTGGAGTAGCAGAGGCTAGCAAAAGAGGACAAGCTGGACAATAACAAATGAATGAAATATGAAAAGGACAACAGTAGGAGTGAAGCCATAAAATGTGCTGGCCTCACTCAGGAAGCACTCAGGGCTGTATAAGTGAGCAAGTTCCACTCCGAGGTTGCATGAGCTGTGGGGATGGTGGAGCTATTTCCATGCCCCACCCCTTGGAATTTCTCAATGTCCTGGTTTCCTGAAAACTACGAACCCTGTTTCAAGGAGGAGGAAATAACACCAGGGGGAAAACCCAAATGGAGCTGTAGGATAATGTTTGAAGGAGTGTTTCTAAGACTTGATAATATGATGTGAGAAGTGGTGAAAGGAAATTAGTTGGTCACTTTGTACTTCATGACAAGTACAAATATTCTGAATTACTAAATTGCCCATGTATTCTGTTTCATATTATGGTATCTGACATTAAAAGTTTTGCAACAGAGATTCTAGAGTTATGACTGTGAAGGTTCATTCACGGCACTGGAAGGGATGGCTTAGTGGCCAAAAATGGCAGCTTTCACCACCGTGACACTCTACCCAGAGTTTGACATGCAAGTGGGATTGACTCGTCAGCTCATCTCCTGAATATAGCTAGTTCCAGAGTTGACTTAGAGGGGTGGAGGGTAATGTGGACAATGTTTGCAAAAAACTTGCCTATCCTGCTGAATAATGAAGGTTCCTAGAATTTTATGACTTAGGATAGCCTACAGTTTCCTTAAAGCATGAGATATGAGAGAGCCCAATGATCTCCTAACACCATCTTAGAATTGACACCCAATTCTGGCTAGCTTTCCCTTCTTTATTAGTAGCTTGTACAAAGCTGATTTAGCCTTTCCCTAAACTGCTCCTCCCCTTTCAGTCAGTAATAGTTTCCTTACTCTTTCTTCACCTTTCCCATAATTCCTTTTTCTTTTTTTGAGATGGATTCTTCCTCTGTTGCCCAGGCTGAAGTGCAGTGGTACAATCTTGGCTTATTGCAACCTCTGCCTTCTAGGTTCAAGCAATTCTCCTGCCTCAGCCTCCCAACCAACTGGGATTACAGGCTACCACTACCATATCTGGCTAATTTTTGTATTTTTGGTAGACATCGGATTTCACCATGTTGGCCAGGCTGGTCTCAAACTCCTGACTGCAGACGATCCACCTGCCTCAGCCTCCAAAGTGCTGGCATTACAGGTGTGAGCTACTGCATCTGGCCACCTTTCCCATCATTTCTTAATCTTAACGTTTATAACTAAATCAGCCCATTCATACACTTAATGACATGAACTACTCTTTCATGAATGAATACTTCACTTTTTATCACTTTATCAACTACTTTATGATGACAAACTGGGAACATTTGGTAGTTCCCAAAAATAATGCTACACTGTAAATCAACCAACAACTAGAATAATGATTCTATCTTTAAAAAAATATATTATTTCAAATATATCCGCTAAATATGTATCAATTTGAAAAAGTCATTTTCTAGTTATAATCTCAAAATCAACAGAGCTCACGTTTATTAGGCACTCACTGTGTGTTAGGTATCATTCTAAGCACTTGCCTAGCAAGCTTAAAAAAACAAACAAAAAAAACCCCAGGCCTTTTCATGCCATAGTCTAGTGAAGATAACAACTATAAACAGGTACTAAGTGCTGTAACCATGGAACATTAAAGCACCTTGAAAACTTGTTAATTCTCCCTGTGAACTCAAAGATGTGGCTTTAAGTAGGGACTTGAAATTTCTTACTTCTAATTGCATAGTGTGACAGGGTCTGATTCTGCAGATCTGAGCTTCTGAGTCTAAATCTCAATTTTGGGGGCAGCTTTTAAAAGGTAAGTATATATAGTTAAGCCTGTAGGATTAGAACTGTGAGAAACTGGAGGGATGACATTAATATTAACATAAGCTAATACTATTCATGTCTCAGGGTCTTCATACAAGGATTTTTTCTTTTACTTTTTTCAAGCTCTTGTCAAGATTTCATCATCACATTCTTCATTCTCATCTCTCAGACTTTATCACTATTTCTGATATATATCACATACTCCTCCTCCTTCTACTCTTTCTGAGTTCACCTAGATGAGGTTGTTTCCATATATGCTCACATTTTCATCCGGACGGTGATCCAGCACTCCCCGTTCTGTCTACCTCTGCCATTAGATCACTATCTCCTTTTTAAATACCCACTATTTACATTTGTTTGTTTCCCACACAATGTATGATATGGTCATTTTGGTAATACTTTATTCCTATTGCCTGGTTACATGGAATGTCTTTTTATATTCACTCATTTTTTTCTATAATTTATAAATATCTACATGTTTTATCATTAACTTCTCCAAGTGATTATTAATTAACTGAAAATATAGCAATCTTTAGTTATTTCTTATAAATTTTTAATTTTCTTCCTTAAATTTCCCATTTGCTAAATATTTATTTCTTCAAGAAGACTGTAGAACTATATACAAATCTGTCTTCCAGCATTCAAAATATTTTTGTATTTAGGAAGTGGCATTAAAGGTTAAATAAAAAAGCAAGGAACAGGACTTGTTCCCACTATCTTTGTTTAAATATCTTCTAACTAGGAGTAGGAGGATGGTGTATGGCCAACTTCGCTACATTTGAATTAGCTGTTCACCTGACTGGCGCCCTCTGGTGGTAAGAGAATACCCTCAGCGGGATAGTCGTGGGACAGCCTCAACACACACCACACCTAGAGGCTTGAGTGCCTGCTGGCTCCTGTCCTGTTTGTTTTATATAGGCTTGAGTCTTCCTTGTCCTTCTTTTCCTTTATTTTCCTTTTCTTTTTCCTTCCTGTCTTCTTTTTAAATATCTTTACTCAATGCTGATTTAGGCCTTTACAAAGGAAGCCAGAGGATAAACTCAAGGATGACAACAGTGTTGGCTGGCATTATGGTATAACGTTAAACTTAGTCAGAAGAGAGTATCAGTGTTTCTTGCAAGTGGATTGAGAGCACCCGTGTGCTATTTGTCATAATACCAAAACAAACCACAAGTAGGAAGGCATGCTGAGAGACTTTCCTCCATTATAATAAAATATTCATTCAATATTACATTTGACAAATGGTACCTAAGAGCAACTGTGAAATATTCTGTACAACTTTAAGTTGTTAACATTAGTTAAATAATATCTTTTAAAGATAATGTAAATTTCATTCTGCCTAAGTTTAAAAATGGACAAAGATGAGCATTCAGATGCCTCTTTACTTAACAAATGCTGAGTCTTGTGTGTGAACACAACAATAAAAAAACTTCTTCTATAAATAAAGTCAGTATAATATTTATCTGCCAAGAAGGTACCAGTGGCTGCAGCAGTACTTCACTTAATGTTGATCTGTGGTCTGAAAAAGTTTACTAACTCTCTAAACATCCCTGACTTCTGTCAATGAAGTTCAAAGTTTTCATTTGGTATCACCCAAATATAATTTCTCAGAAAAAAAGGAAATGTAAATGTGATACGGTTATCTTTGCCAGCTTACCGATTTTTTTTTCAGGGAAAAAAAAACATTGCTGCTTTTACTCTATGAGGAGCCAACTGCTATTCCTGGAGTCATGTATATAGTCTAGATTCCAGAAAAAGGCCTACAGAAGAATCAGATATGTTATTAAATTTGATTGAAACTGTGTATCCAAATATAAAACAAATTAGAGCAAAATCTAGATCCATGAAATGAAATTGCAATACCTTTTCTCTCTGTTTCTACTTTTGCACCTCTAGAATCAGTTCTTGAAACAACTTCAGATGTAAGGTCTGACATGTTTTTAAAGGTATGATCACTCCTTTGAAGCATAAGTCAGATCATTTGATCTCCTGCTGTCAGCCATTCTTGGCTTATATCAAAATCCTCACCATGGCCAACAACGTTCTATATGAGCTAACCTTGGCTACCTTCCCAACAACATTTCCTACTAGTATCCTCATAATTTATTATTAGTTAACTAAAATCAGAGTAATATAATGAACCCTCAAATTCCTGTGTTCTGGAACACATGAAGCATGCTCCTGCCTAAGAACTTTGGTATCTGCTGTTCCCTCTGCTTGGAATGCTCTTCCTCCAGGAATGGTTCTTGATTTGTGCCTTTACTTCATACAGATCTGTTTCTGTCAGTGTCTCCATGGGAAGCAGAATCCACCCCATACAGTAATGAAATAATTTTTACAGAGATATATTTAGGGTAAGAGAGAAAACAAAAGCTGTTACAGCTCTTAGAGATTAGAAACTGGAGGAAGCTTGTACCATTCCTAAGTCTGTAGGGGTAAGGGAGGAAACGATGTTACTGCAGCCCAATGAGAGCGTCAGCTGTCAGAGAAAGGATGCTAAACAAAAGCTATCCATGAAGGAGGAAGCAGAAAGAGAGTAAAAGTGGAAGAGAGTAGAGAAGAAATACCATCACTTGACCTTTCTCTTCTCCTTCAGATATCCTACTGGTGCCAAACCTTGATTGGAGCCAGTGGCGGAGGAACACAGGTGAGGCCATCCTTATTAGTCAGTCTCTCAGGGCCAGACCAGGGCAGGGAAGGGCAGAGATTGGGGCTGGTGGGCAAATGGAGAATGGCTGGGACAATGACTCTACTCAAAAGGTCACCTCCCAAGAAAGGTCTTCACCAATCAATCAATCTAAAACAGTATGCCCAAAACATCATTCCTTCAACCAATTTCATTATAGCACTTATCACTATCTGACATTATATTTTACTTTTTATTTGCTCTCTCTTCCACCAAGATGTAAGTTCTACAAGGGCTGGCATTTCATCATTTGTATCCATTGCTGTATTCCTAAAATTTAAAACAGATACTGCTGCATAAGGAAGGTCTAATATTTATTGAATGAATGCATGAATTTAGTACTGTCTTTGCTATTCAAAAGTACTCATGTTTAATAAAAATCAGAATATACAACAAACTCTCAATATCTGTAAGTGAATTACCCATACACAAGCCCCATACTCCAGCCTTTTCTATGTTCTAAAATATCTTTCCTGTCAACTTACTCTGTAGAAAAACACAAATAAATTTAAATAAATTTAATCTTATGAAATATATGTATAAACATATACATATTATGTTTCATAAAGCTTTCTTTTATATATTAAAATAGAGAATTAAAGAGTCTCATCATTGAGGGAAATACTAAAACCAACCTAGTACTTAGTACATAGATATTCTCTAAAGTGGTCCTAAATGGTAGGGAGTAAAGAAAGAATGAATTCTTTCCCCATAGAACATATGTTCAAAATAATTACAACTGTTTACATGCATTTTAGTTATGTTGTTTAATTTATGAAAATATTGTGATAATGTTGAAAGAAGGGATGAATTTTTGTCTTCCAAAATGGAGCAAAAGCCAATAAACAATGATAAATAATGCTCTATGAAATCCCACTTAGGTTTTTATCTATTTTGCTAATTACTGTAATAATAAGGAACTTACTCTCTCAAGAACTGGTGACTTTGAGGCAGCTTTTATTAATTATAAAAGTTTGGGCTTGCTTTTTGTTGTTGTTGCTAAAAAAAAAAAAAAAAAAAAAAAAAAAAAGCTGTTGTATCTCTTTAGGTCATTCTTTCTTCCAGACCAAACATCCTCAGTTCATCAGACCAAACTTCATATGTTATATTTTTTTGAAAGATTTTCATCCTAGATGCTCTCCTTTGGACATGGTCTTGTCCAACAACTTTTCTGCTAAAGCCTTGACTTCAGAACATAATTCTTCAGCCTGGCGTGTCTAGGGCAGCATAGTGACTATCTTTTCCCCTCATCTGAACATTCTGTATTCCTTAATACACAAGTTTTATTGTTCCCCATAGCTACAATGTTTAATTTACCCGCACCAAACCTTTTTCTGTAAATGCTGTTAAACCATGTTTGTCAAAGCAATTAGAAAACTGCACATGGTTCTTGTGCTTCATCTGTCATCCCAAAAGCTGTTTGGGTTTTCCATAATGAAGTAACTAATGCTAACATAGGTACAATGTACTGATAAAATGATTGCCAAGAGACAGAATCCAACCAACAGAAGTTAGTCATACATACACCTAACTCTCTCAAAAAGCTTTCAAACGTGTCAGCAATTAGGGCAGGAATTACTCTGCTGATGACATTCCAACAAATAACAGTCACTAAGGACTTACCTGCAGCAACTATGATAATATCTGCCAGTTGTGTATGAATCTTCAGTTGTTCTTTGGGGGTATATCTGTGAGCTATTGTCACAGTTGCATCACCTGGAATACAGAAGAATTTCTATTCATGATTACTGAACTTTTAAAAATTTTACAGATGCTCTAAATCTAGAAGAGTTTCACTTATTTCCTAAGAGTAGAAAAGCTACTTTGACATGACTAAATCACTTAATACCTTAGTATACAGGATAGTTGTCTTCATAATGGCAGGCAAACAAATATCGAAAGCAACAAGATAAGTGAACAAAAAAACTAACCAACTTGGAAAGTAGGTATTTAGAAAATAGCGAAATGTTTTTGTCATAGGTTATGGTACATCATAGGAAGCTTTTATATGAAAACCTTAAGGGACTGATGAATGAACAAGAGAGGCAAGAGATTCCAGTATTTGCAGTGTGAGCCATGAAAGGGTAGTGAGGGAAAGTTGGTGATAAAGTGCAGTCAAGAGGACTTTTGGTAAGAATATGGCTAAGACTGCATCTTGTCTTCTCCTGGAAGATGTGCAAATGCTACACAGTTAACAAAACTAACAAAAGTTACATGATCTCCATTCTCCATTTTTATAAACACTGGAAGATCTTTTTTCTACAGACTCCAAAAACATGTTAAGAGTAACCAAAAGCAGCAATTAGTAGATACTATACAGGGAGAAAGGCAGCAAAGAAATGCAGACAATGACAACATGGCCGGCAGCGGCAGATCCCTGAAATTGACTGCAAAATTACACTTCTATGAAAAGTTCATCCCACTGTGCAAACAATATAGCTTTCTTAACTGGGGCAGTGAGAACAGAAATAAAGGCAGAGAGCTTTCAGGGACCTGGTATAGTTCAGAGTGGGTGGTAACACACTCACATAGAGGGGCTATTTTAGAAGGAAGCAGTCTGACTTTGTGAAGGTAATAAAGGAGTCAGAAGGCTGCACAGGACCTCTCTACCCCCCAGCAGAAGTGTCCTGTAAATAGCAGATCTAAGAACATCCATCTCATTCAATGATGAGTAATAAAACTAGATGTGACACAGCAGTAATAAAAAGATATTATGCAAGAGCAAACCCAGGGGAATGTGGGAAGTGATGAAGCTGTTCTGATTCGAGTGGTGTTAAACTAGTTAATTTAATAGATGACTACATGCATTTGTCTAAATTAATGAAACTGCACACCAAAATGAATAAATTTTACCATATGCAAATTTTTAAAAATTCAATAAAAAGATATATTTAAAAAGTGTCAGAACCAAGACAAAAGGCAAAACAAAAGCAAAAAAAAAAAAATTAAGCACTTACCAATAAACTCAACAAAAAATGTCATAGAAAAGTTGAACATTATGACCAAATATTAAACCAAAATTCGTATTTATTTATTTGCTTTTAACTTTTATTTTAAGTTCAAGAGTACCTGAGCAGGTTTGTGATATAGGTAAGCTCATGTCATGAGGGTTTATTGTATAGATTATTTTATCACCTAGGTATGAAGCCTAGTACCCATTAACTAGTTTTTCTAGCTCCCTGCCTCCTCCTAACCTCCACCCACCAGTAAGCCTCAGTGTCTGTTGTTCCCCTCTCCCGGTCTATTTGCTCTCATCATTTAGCTCCCACTTATAAGTGAGAGCATGCAGTATTTGATTTCTGTTGCTGCGTTAATTTGCCGAAGATAATGGCCTCCAGCTCCATCCAGGTTCCTGTAAAGGATACAATCTCATTCTTTCACGGCTGCATGTATTCCATGGTGTATGCGTGTGTATGTGTATGTGTGCACACATGCATGTATGTAAGTGGTATGTGCGTATAAACACACATACACACATATTTTCCTTATCTAGTCTACCATTAATGGGCATTTAGGTTGATTCCATGTCTTAGTGACTGTGAATAGTGCTGCAATAAATGTGTGCATGTGTCTATGATGGAACAATTTATATTCCTTTCAGTGTATGCCCAGTAATAAGATTGCTGGGTCAAACAGTAGTTCTGTTTTTCGGTCTCTGAGGACATGTCATGCTGTTTTCCACAATGATTGAACTAATTTACACTCCCACTAACCGTATATAAACATTCTTTTTTCTCCATAACCTCACCAGCATCTGTTATTTTTTGACTTTTAATAATAGCCATTCTGACCGGTGTGAGATGGTGGTATCTCATTGTGTATCTACAAGAGATTCATGTAAACAAATTGGAGTAAAGGATTTTTATAGCCAGTGAAATCTGCCTCCAAGATGACAAGTTAAAAACAATTTTGAAAACACAAGAAATATTGTTCCCATAAGTCTATCCTAAGGAACATGCTCAAAGATAAAGTTTACTTAATCAAAGTATGTCTGAGGAAACTAGCAAAAGGACTGTAGAAAATTTTAACTATATATTATTATAGGACCAAGAGTTTAAAATAAAGTGTGAGGATTGGAGTGACAAACTGCTATGGTTTGAATATTTGTCCTCTCCCAAACTCATGTTGAAATGGAATTGCAATTGTAACAATATTAAGAGATGGAACCTTTAAGAGGTGACAGGACACTAAGGCTCTGCCCTCATGAATGGATTCATGCTGTTATTGCAGAAGTGGGTTCCTTATAAATGAACAAGTTCAGTCTACTTTTGTCTTGCTCTTTCCCTCTCTTGCCGTTCTGCCTTCCACCATGAGACGGTGCAGTAAGAAAGCCCTCACCAGATGCTGGCACCTTGATCTTGAACTTTCAACCTCCAGAGCTGTTCAGAAATAAATTTCTATTACTTATAAATTACCCAGTCTGTCATATTCTGCTATTGCAGAACAAAACAGACTAAAACACAGACAAATGTAAATAGTCCTTGCTTTTCCTATGCAGAAATAATGCAACTAACAAAATTAGAATGAGAAAAGCCACAGATGAGAAAGTTTGTTGATTGTCCAATATATAATTATAGGAATCAACAAACATTTAAATATTGACAAAACAGATCATAAAAGTATAGGAACATTTATTTTTCAAATAGTGTTTATTGGCAAACACCAGGTTGGAGACAAAAGAAATGGAATCAGGGGAGGAAATAAAAATATTTTATCATTTATTTATTTTACTAGATTATCAGTAGCTCTCCTGTAAATAAATAGAGAATTAAGAATATTATATAATGTTATAAATATTAAGATAACCAAAACCTTCTTAAATATCTTTTTTAAATGCACAAATGAGAAAAAAACTGTAAAAAATAAAAACAACAAAATAGAACATAAAATAATATGATAGTTTTACCGTATATATTTATCATATAAACAAATATAAATTTCCTTAAATTATTTATTTGAAAGAAAAATATTTTCAAATTGACTTACAAAGCAAAATCTAATTGTATGCTTTGGTAATTCTCTACTATATATACTATACACATAAAACAAAGTTATTCAGAATTAAAAAATGTTGAAAGCAAACATGTAGCAGGAAAATGTCAAAAAAGAATTTTTTTGTCAAACAAAAATTCAGCACTAAATAACACAAATACATTATAAAGTACACATTATAAAGTAAAAGAGTCATTCAAATAAAGACAGAACAATAATAAATACATAAGTAACAAAAATAAATAAAATTCCTATAAGCAGAAATTATAGGAGATATATATAGAAAGAAAATATAGTCTTTGTTTATTTTTGAATACCTTTCTCAGTTCATGACAGATCAAGAATACAGAAAATGTCAATAACTTAATTAATGATATATATATATGACTATAATATATCAAACTCAGAAAATAAATAATACATTTTCTTCTCATGTGCCCAAAGGACATTTTTTTAATGGTATAAACTTGGTTGCAGAGAAAATTTTAATTAATATCAAAAAGTAGATAATTAGACTATAATTTTATTTGATTATAACTCGGTACAATTATAATTATTGACAAAATTGGAGAAAAAAAGACCCTTCATAAAGAGATTCTTCTAATGGAAGATGTTAAAAATTCTATTTAAAACCATTCTTGGGTCAAATTAAACAAAACAATATTGCAAACTTTTTAGAAAGATTTATAATGAAAACAATTCATATTAGATCCTATAAAATAAACATAAAGCAATGCTTTAAAAATTTGCAGACAAATTATTATATCAATAAAACAGAAATAAGTAAATGAATCATTTAACTTCAGAAGTTAAAGAACAATAAACAGATGAAACTAGAAAAAGCTATAAAAGTTAAAATGTATTTGATAAATCTAAAAAACTAGACTACTATGAGACACATTGACAGAATTCAATAAATTAATCAAGTAAGAAACTGATATACAGAAGTAAATAGCTTACATATATAACATCTTATAAAATATACTGTAAGAACAGGCCTCACTATAGTACACAAGAGAAAATACTTAATATAAGCTTAATAAAAAATGTACAAAATCTAAGTAGTAAAAGAAAATCTCCAGAATAACACCAAAAGATATACATAAGACCAAGGAACTAGAAAGATAAACTATGTTCTTGGATAGAAATATTTAATAACATTAAGATTAGAATTCTATCTGTGTTCACTACAAATGTAATAAAAGTCCAATAAAAATGGACTTTTTTTGGAAGAATGTAATTTGATACTAAAGTTAATATAGAAAAATAAAAGATAATCAGGAAAACTTTGAAAAGGAAGAACAATGAGAGGCAACGACTCTTTTTCATTTTAGTTGGCACCACCTTCTGCTCAGTTCTTTACAATAAAAGTCTAAAAGTCCCCCTTGGTTTCTCTCTTTCTTTCACTTACTATAAACCATCAAGAATGTTGAGTATATATTTACAACCATCCTAAGGTACCAAAATTATAAAGCACCCATCTCTGTTTTAGTTCTGGTCTCCTACATTTGAAAAGGTTCTGTAATACCTTAACAACCCACTCAAGTGTTCTCTAATTCCAAATCAGAGTCTCCCCAATACCCACACAATCAAAACCAAAACAAAACTGAAATTTCCCATTTCCATCAGTACTGATTTCATTAAGAAATTGACAGAGACATGAAATCCAGTGATTTGTACACACATATAAGAAACAATTTATAAAGTTTCAGGCAAAAGAAAAGTGTATCAGGATAAATTTCCACCTGCATGGAAAACGCTTGTAGGTAACTTCACTCCCTTCACTCCTTTTTCAATGCTATAAGGTTAACCTGATATTCCTCAGTGAGTTTGGCTAGTGATATCCATAGAAACTATCAAAGTCATATTTGAACTTGATTTATCAGAGTTTATGACTATACCAATACCAGACCATGGAAAGGCATTCAGCCTGTTATTCGGTAGACCTGATAATAAAGAGAGGTGACCCAAAGAGCTGAAAGCAAATGTGTTCAAATAATGCCTCAGATTCTTCTGGCCTTTCGCTGGTGAGCACCTGAATGCCTGTTCCTGGTCCCGACACCTAGCTGTCCTGTTAACCCTATTCTTATTTAACTCATCTTCCTTGGCATTGTGAAAATCCTTGTCATTCCTATACTCAATTCTTAACCTCTATTAATTTTCTTCAATCCTCTGGCTTGTTGCAGCTATTTTTTTGTGTGTCTTCTCAGCTTTTTCCCAAGGAAAGCCAGTACTAGCAAGTCACAGCAGCTACTCAAGAATGATGCATATTTCTGACTTTCAGATGACTTTTTCCCACACGCAGTTGTATCCCCCTAGAGTGCATATGAGAACAGAGTGAGCTAGGGCCTGATTTTCTATCACACAGACCCAGATAAGCAGAGTCTACAAGTAACTATTTTGTGCCTAGTGCTTTATAATATGTTTCTAAGACATAGGAAAAATAAAATACAGTTGTCCTTCAGTATTTGTCAGTATCTGGCAGGGACTGGTTCCAGGGCCCCCTATCCCACTGGCTGATACCAAAATCCACAAATGATCTAGTTTCTAATACAAAATAATATATTATTTGCATATAACCTAAGTATTATAATACCTAATACAATGTAAATGCTATGTAAATTGTTTTATACTGTATTGTTTATATATTATTTTTATTATTTATATTATTTTTTCTAAATATCTTTAATCCACAGATAGTTGAATCCACAAATGCAGAACCCACAGATACAGAGGGCCTTCTGTACTTAGAATCTATCTTCTAGAATCTTAGCGTTTTCTTGGAAATCAATAATTAATAGATAGACAAGATGTGTTTTTTACTGTGTAAAAATCTAGATTCAACCAAGAATTATCAACTAGGGCCCACCTGAGCAGTATTCTAGGCTATCATTACCTCTGTAATTTATGCAAAATAACATACTGTAGCAAACAGTTGCTAGTAATTAGCACAGATTGCCAATTTGATGCAAATAATATTTTCTATTAAAAAAAATCAAACCTAGAACAAACAGCACAATGTGTTTCATTTGTTAGTATTATTTTTGTTTGTTTGTTTGTTTGTTTGTTTGAAATTACCTTAATGAGGAATTGACTATTCTTGGACATTTCTGGGCCATTCCCAACCTTGGTTTATTTAACAATCAACAAATGAGCCTATAAATCCTTTAAACCAGATTCTCTGGTTGTGTCTTGGCCACACCCTTGCAAAACTTGCATACACTTTTTCAGTGGCTCTCTAGCCTCACTCTGAGCAGAATGAAATAGTTATTTGCTCAGTAAGCTAAAGAACCAGACCCTATGGAATGATTTTGTAAGACTGGCAATGAGTAACACTGTCCATGTGCCAGCTTTCAACTCTGGATTCTGTGTCTTTTACTCCTAGAGTAAGATATTTTCCTCGCATCTCTATAACCATTATTGAAAACATGATTCTTCTGTTTTACTTATAGAAAGATTTCACAAGCATTCTAACTATTGTCTCTGAAAAACAGTTCATTTTATGGAAGAATAAAGAACTACATAACATGACTAAAAAAACCAAAAAAATTTAAAGAACACCAGAATCATGCTAGGCAATGAGAATTCACAATTCCCTATTCTTATATGGAAAGCAGATACACAAACATGAATCATAATACAGTATGCTATGTTTCATGTTAGAAGGAGGCAGAAATTACAGTGTTTCCAAGAGCATGATTATTTACTCCACCTGAGAAAGCCATGGGAGAGTTGAACGTCTCAGAGAAGACAGATTGTTAATGTGAGAACGAATTCTTTTCCTTCTGCTTTAATTCCCTTTTAAGTGTGCTTTTCATATCCTTTCCCACTGGTAAAACACTTTTTAGAAAAATATGAGGAGAGGATTTTACTTAGCCTTGACTGTAAGAAATTTCTTCATTATAAGAGCTAAAGTCTACCTTTTCCTGGCTTTTACCATAATTCTAGATCTGTCTTCAACAAAAACACAAAATAAGTCTCAACTTCCTTTCTCATCAGGCAAATCTTCAAACACCTGTCTGATCCTGAATCAGCAGGTGAAACAAAATTGCCAACCAATCTGAGCCAGAACCTCACATGTAGAGTTTTGCTTTGTCACTTTCGCTGGATAAGGAAAATCTGAGTCATTCCCAATATAGTAATTCATGTCACGGTCTGGTTTAAAGGAGAAATTACTGAGAGAAAAATCACAGGAAGGAAAACTCAGTAATCATGCACAGAACAGCAATGGAAAAAACAAAAAAGCCTGAATTCTGTTTTAGGTAAATAAAACCAAAAGATTCTATATTTGAATATTTATTTCTTTTTCTCTGCAAGCTACTATTGCATCTTTAATCAATGAATAAATAAACTATAAAAACAAATTAAAAATCACTTTTCTATAGAGAAACTCTATAGACACTAAATTCAATTTTGGTAAGGTGGTCAGGGGCAACCCAAGGTGACATTTAGACAAAAACCTAAAGGAAGTGAGGAAAGTGAGGAAATACATTATGTAAATAACTTGGGGGAAAAAAGCATTCCAGGCAGAAAGGACAAAAGGTGCAAAGACAGAGTCATGAACACATAAGACATATTCCAGGAAAGCAGATGTGGGTAGGACAGGGGGCAGTGATGAAGCATGAGAATGGTAGGAAGTGAGTTAGGAGATATAGCCCAGGGTCAGATCAAATAAGGTCATGCATGTCATGGTAGGGAACCTGGATGTTATTCTGGTGTTATGTTGTCATGGGCTGTCATGTTACAGGAAGATATGGGTGATCAAGACCTACCATGTAAAAAACAGACTGTAAATGAAAGATGAGACAAGGGTGAATGCAGGGACACTAGTTCATAAACATTTCAGTGTTCCAAGTGAGAAACAGAAGTTGTCTGAACTGGGATCTTATAAGTCCAGGTGATGATATCACAAGTATATTTTACATAGATTGCTAATGTTAGACAGAGGATATAAGAGAAAGAGAAGACAAGGATTGACTGAGCAACCAGGAAAACTGAGAGTACCACTGATTAAGGTGGGGAAAACTAAGGGGAGTAAAATTAGGAGTGAAGGTTTGCATATAAGTTTGAAATGGGTATTGGCCATGCAAGTGGAGTTGTCAAGTGCACAGTGTTTATATGGGTCTAAAGTATATAGGAGATGGAAATGATATTTAAAGCTACAGGGTTGCAAAGGCCACCTATGAAATGGCTATGAATTAAAAAGTTAAGTCCTGTGGTCATTCCAATGCTTCCTTGAGTAATCATTCTCAACACTGACCACACTAGATTTTTCTATGGAACTTCCTAAAAAGTACCTGCTGTTAGTCAGGTTCTGTGCCTAATGATGCTGATTTAATTTTTTTTCTGTGTTGGGCTTAGGCTGCTCTATTTTTAAAGCCTCCTTGTGATTCTAATGGGAAAAAGTACTTGCTGATACTCAGGTTCTACTCCTAATAATTCTGATTTAATTTTTTTCTGTTGTGTTGGGCTTAGGCAGCTCTATTTTTAAAGCCTCCTTAAGATCCTAATGGGCAGCTAGGGTTGAGAACCACTGGTTTAGAAGTTGGGAGGAAAGGAATGACCTAGAAACAGAGAATGAGAAGAAATTTTTAGTGAGATAAGGGTAATGTTGCTAATGGTAGCTTTAATCTATGCTTAATAATAAAAGAAATATAAAGGGCCCTATAAAATGTGGCCCTTTTGTTAACAAGCATTTTATGAATACTATTCAATTTACTTTATAGTTTCCTGTTTATAAAAACCCTCAGGAGAAATACTTTTTAGTTTTAATATTAGGAAACTGTTTTATTTGTATTGAGCACATGTTTATTTTTAATTTTAAAGACAATTAATTGGATAACTGTAATTTTTTTTCCTGCTAACCAGCTCTGACAATAAAATTAGTGACCCAATCATAGCACACCTAGCTGAAACTCAATTAAATAAATTCACCAAATGTACATCCAGCGCCGTTATATAAAATGCAATGTGCTTGACAGTGGGAATATATCCACAAAGACCTAATGATACGCCTACCTTTAGTAGAAGTCTTTGGCTCTATTTTTAGTTCCAGCCCTCCCCTTCCCTTTTTCTTCACCATTCTTATTTGCATTGTGTTTTATATATTGCTATGTGTTCATGAGATCGAACTTTTTAGTTTTTAAGTAAAGAATAGTAAAAGGGAGGTGGCTGTCAAGATGGCCAAATAGGAACAGTTCCATCTGCAGCTCCTAGCAAGATCAACAGAGAAGGTGGGCGATTTCTGCATTTCTAGCTGAGGTACCTGGCTCATCTCATTGGGATGGGTTAGACAGTGGGTGCAGCCCACAGAAGGCAAGCCAAAGCAGGGTGAGGTGTTGCCTTACCTGGGAAGCTCAAGGGGTTGGGAAATTCCCTTCCTTAGCCAAGGGAAGCCTTGAGGGACTGTGCTGTGAGGAACAGTACATTACAGCCCAGATATTACACGTTCCCTATGGTCTTTGCAACCCATAGACCAGGAGATTCCCTTGGATACCTACACAACCAGGGCCCTAGGTTTCAAGCACAAAACTGGGTGGCCATTTGAGCAGACACTGAAGTAGCTGCAGAAGTCTTTTTTTTCATACCTTAGTGGCTCCTGGAATACCAGTGAGACAGACCATTCACTCCCCTGGAAAAGGGGCTGAAGTCAGGGAGCTAAGTGGTCTAGCTCAGCAATCCCACCACAAGGGAGCCCAGCAAACTACCATCTGCCAGCTGGAAATTCTCACTGCCAGCACAGCAGTCCGAAGTCAACCTGGGATGCTCAAGCTTGGTCGGGGGAGGGGAATCCACCATTACTGAGTCTTGAGGAGGCAGGTTTCCCATCATAATATAAACAAAGTCGCCAGGAAGTTCAAACTGGGCAGAACCCACCACAGCTCAGCAAAGCCTCTGTAGCCAGACTGCCTTTCTAGGTTCCTTCTCTCTGGGCAGGGCATCTCTGAATTACAGGTAGCAGCCCCAGTCAGATGGGAGTTTATAGAGAAAACTCGCATCTCCCTGGGAAAGAACACCTGGGGGAAGAAGCAGCTGTGGATGCTGCTTCAGCAGACTTAAATGGTCCTACCTGCTGGCTCTGAAAAGAGCAGCAGATCTCCCAGCACAGCACATGAGCTCTGATAATGGACAGACTGCCTCATCAAGTGGAACCCTGAACCCTGTGCCTCCTAATGTGGAGACACCTCTCCGCAGGGGTCAACAGACACTTCATACAGGAGAGATCTGGCTGGCATCTGGTGGGTGCCCATCTGGGATAAAGCTTCCAGAGGAAGGAATAGGCAGGAATCTCTGCTGTTTTGCAGCCTCTGCTGGTGACACCCAGGCAAACAGTGTCTGGAGTGGTCCTCCAGCAAACTCCAGCAGACCTGCAGCAGATGGGTCTGACTGTTAGAAGGAAAACTAACAAACAAAAAGGAATAGCGTCAATAACAACAAAAAGAACATCCACAAAGAAACCCCATCCGAAGGTCACCAACATCAAAGACCAAAGATAGATAAATCCACAAGGATGAGGAAAAACCAGCACAGAAAGGCTGAACATTCCAAAGACCAGAACACCTCTTCTCCAAACGATCACAGCTCTTCACCAGCAAGGGAACAAAACTAGACAAAGAATGAGTTTCATGTTGACAGAAGCAGGCCTAAGAAGGTGGGTAATAACAAACTCCTCTGAGCTAACCCAAGGAAAGGAAGCTAAGAACCTTGAAAAAAAGTTAGATGAAATGCTAACTAGAATAACCAGTTCAGAGAAGAACATAAATGACCTGAGGGAGCTGAAAAATACAACACAAGAACTTTGTGAAGCATAAACAAGAATCAATAGTCAATCAATCAGGAAGAAGAATGGATATCAGAGATTGAATATCAATTTAATGAAATAAAGCATGAAGACAAAATTAGAGAACAAAGAATAAAAAGGAATAAACAAAGCCTCTAAAAAATATGGAACTATGTGAAAATACCAAACCTATGCTTGAGTGGTGTACCTGAAAGTGACAGGGAGAATGGAACCAAGTTGGAAAACACTCTTCAGGATATTATCTAGGAGAACTTCCCCAAGCTAGCAAGATAGCCCAACATTCAAATTCAGGAAATATAGAGGATACTACAATGATACTCCTTGAGAAGAGGTACCCCAAGACACATAATCGTCAGATTTACCAACTTACAAATGAAGGAAAACATGTTAAGGGCAGCCAGAGTGAAAGGTCGGGTTACCCACAAAGGGAAGCCCATCAGACAGACAGCGGATCTCTCTGCAGAAACCCTACACACCTTAAGAGAGTGGGGACCAATATTCAAGAAAAAAAATTTCAACCCAGAATTTCATATCCAGCCAGACTAAGCTTCATAAGTGAAGATAAATAAAATCCTTTACAGACAAGCAAATGCTGAGAGATTTTGTCATCACTAGGCCTACCTTACAGGAGCTTCTAAAGGAAGCACTAAATATGAAAAGGAAAAACCAGTACCAGCCACTGCAAAAACATGCCAAATTGTAAAGACCATAGACCCTATGAAGAAACTGCATCAACTAATGGGCAAAATAACCAGCTAGCATTGTAATGACAGGATAAATTAACACATAAAAATATTAACCTTAAATGTAAATAAGCTAAATTTACCAAGTAAAAGACACAGATTGGCAAATTGGATAAAGAGTCAAGACCCATTGGTGTGCTGTATTCAGGAGACTCATCTCACAGGCAAAGACACACATAGGCTCAAAATAAAAGGATAGAGGAATATCTACCAAGCAAATGAAAAGCAGAAAAAGAGAAGGGGTTGCAATCCTAGTCTCTGATAGAATAGACTTTAAACCAACAAAGACTGAAAAAAAGACTGGGCATGGTGGCTCACGCCTGTAATCCCAGCACTTTGGGAGGCTGAGGCAGGAGGATCACGAGGTCAAGAGATCCATACAATCCTGGCCAACATGGTGAAACCCT
>NW_016107795.1:490574-511295 GCF_001604975.1 Cebus imitator
AAAAAAAAAAAAAAAAGGACATTACATAATGCTAAAGGGATCAATGCAAAAGAAGAGCTAACTATCCTAAATATATATGCACCCAATACAGGAGCACCCAGATTCATAAAGCAAATTCTTAGACACCTACAAAGAGAATTAAACTCCCACACAATAATAGTGGAAGCCCTTAACACCACACTGTCAGTATTAGACAGATCAAAAAGACAAAAAATTAACAAAGATATTCAGGACTAAAATTCAGCTCTGGGCCAAGTGGACCTAATAAACATCTACAGAACTCTCCACCCCTTATCAACAGAATAAACATTCTTCTCAGCACCACATCACACTTATTCTAAAATTGACCACATAATTAGAAGTGAAACACTCAGCAAATACAAAAAAATGAAAATCATCACAAACAGTGTCACAGTGCAATCAAATTAAAACTCAGGATTAAGAAACTCACTCAAAAACGCACCTATACATGGAAACTGAAAAACTTGCTCCTGAATGATTACTAAGTAAATAACAAAATTAGGAAGAAATAAATAAGTTCTTTAAAACCAATGAGAACAAAGACACAGCACACCAGAATCTCTGGGAGACAGCTAAAGCAGTATTTACAGAAAAAAATTATAGCCCTAAATACCCATAGGAGTAAGCAGGAAAGACCTATAATCGATACCCTAACATCACAATGAAAATAACTAAAGAAGCAAGAGCAAGCAAATTTAAAAGCTAGCAGAAGACAAGAAATAACTAACATCAGAGCAGAGCTGAAGGAGATAGAGACATGAAAAAGCCCTTAAAAAATCATTGAATACAGGAGCTGGTTTTTTGCAAAGATTAACAAAATGGATAGACTCCTAGCCAGCCTAATAAAGAAGAAAAGAGTGAAGGATCAAATAGACACAATAAAAAGTGATAAAGAGGATATCACCACCAATCCCACAGAAATACAAACTACCGTCAGAGAATACTATAAACCCCCTCTATGCAAATAAATTAGAAAATCTAGAAGAAATAGATAAATTCCTGGACACATACACCCTCCCAAGACTAAACCAGGAAGAAGTTAGATCCCTGAATAGACCCATAATATGTTCTGATATTGAGGCAGTAATAGCCTACCAACAAACGAACAAACAAAAACCAGGACCAGACAGATTCACAGCTTAACTCTACCAGAGGTACAAAGAGGAGCTGATACCATTCCTTCTAAAACTACTCCAAATAACCGAAAAGAGGGACTCCTCCTTAACTCATTTTATGAAGCCGCTATCATTCTGATACCAAAACCTGGCAGAGACACAACAACAAAAATTCAGGCCAATATCCCTGATGAACATTGATGTGAAAATCCTCAAAAACCTATTGGCAAACCAAATCTAGCAGCCCATCAAAAAGCTTATCAACCATGATCAAGTTCCCCTCATCCCTGGGATGTAAGGTGGGTATAACATATGCAAATCAATAAACATAATGCATCACATAAACAGAACCAATGACAAAAACTTCATGATTATATCAATAGATGCAGAAAATGCCTTTGATAAAATTCAACACCCTTCATGCTAAAAACTCTTAACAGACTAGGTATTGATAGAACATATCTCAATACAATAAGAGCTATTTATTATTAATAAACCACAGACAATATCCACAGCCAATATCATACTAAATGGGCAAAAGCTCGAAGCATTCCCTTTGAAAACCAGCACAAGACAAGAACGCCTCTCTTACCACTCCTAAATACAAGTTCTGGCCAGGGCAATCAGGCAAGAGAAAGAAATAAAAGATATTCAAATAGGAAGAGAGGAAGTCAAATTGTCTCTGTTTGCAGATGACATGATTGTATATTTAGAAAACACCATTGTCTCAGCCCAAAATCCCTTTAAAGCTGATAAGCAACTTCAGTAAAGTCTCAGGATACAAAAATCAATGTGCAAAAATCACAAGCATTCCTATACACCAACAATAGAGAAATGGAGGCCAAATCATGAGTGAACTCCTATTCACAATTGCTATGAAGAGAATAAAATACCTAGGAATACAATTTACAAGGAATGTGAAGGACTTCTTTAAGGAGAACTACAAAAGACTGCTCAAGGAAATAAGAGAGGACTCAAAGGAATGGAAAAACATTCCATGCTCATGGATAGTAAGAATCAATATTATGAAAATGGTCATAATGCTCAAAGTAATTTATAGATTCAAAGCTATTCCCATCAAGCTACCATTGACTTTCTTCACAGAATTGGAAAAAACTACTTTAAATTTCATATGGAATCAAAAAAGAGCCCATATAGCGAAGACAACCCTAAGCAAAGAGAACAAACCTTGAGGCATCATACTACCTAACTTCAAACTATACACTACAAGGCTATAGCAATCAAAACAGCATGGTACTGGTACCAAAATAGATGTATAGATCAATGGAACAGAGCAGAGGCCTCAGAAATAACACCACACATCTACAACGATCGGATCTTTGACAAAACTGACAAAAACAAGCAATGGGGAAAGGAGTCCATATTTAATAAATGATGTTGGGAAAACTGACTAGTCATATGCAGAAAACTAAAACTGGAGTTCTTCTTTAAACCTTATATGAAAATTAATTCAAGGGAGATTAAAGACTTAAATGTAAGACCTAAAACCATAAAAACCCTAGAAGAAAACCTAGGCAATACCATTTAGGACATAGGCATAGGCAAAAACTTCATGACTAAAACACCAAAAGCAATGGCATACAAAAGCCAAAATTGACAAATGGGATCTCATTAAACTAAAGAGATTCTGCACAGCAAAAGAAACTATCATCAAAGTTAACAGGCAACCTGCAGAATGGGAGAGCATTATTTGCTATTTATCCATTTGACAAAGGGCTAATAAATGGAATCTACAAGTAACTTAAACAAATTTACAAGAAAAAAACAAACTCATCAAAAAGTGGGTGAAGAATATGAACAGACACTTCTCAAAAGAAGGTATTTATATGGTCAACAAACATGAAAAAATGCTCATCATCACTGGTCAGTAGAGAAATGCAAATCAAAACCACATTGAGATACCATCTCAAGCCAGTTAGAATGGTGATCATTAAAAAGTCAGGAAACAACAGATGCTGGAGGGGATGTGGAGAAACAGGAATGCCTTTACACTGTTGGTGGTCGTATAAATTAGTTCAACCATCCTGGGAGATAGTGTGGTGATTCCTCAGGAATACAGAACCAGAAATACCATTTGACCCAGCAATCCCATTGCTAGGTATATACCCAAAAGATTAAAAATCATTCTACTATAAAGACACATGCACATCTATGTTTATTGCAGCACTGTTCACAATAGCAAAGATTTGGAACCAACCCAAATGCCCATCAATTATAGACTGCATAAAAAATACTATGGAATACTATGCAGTAATAAAAAAACAATGAGTTCATGTCCTTTGCAGGGACATGGAATACTATGGAATATTATGCAGCCATAAAAAAAGAATGAGTTCATGTCCTTTGAAGAGACATAGATGAAGCTGGACACCATCATTCTCAGCAAACTAACACAGGAACAGAAACCAAACACTGCATGTTCTCACTCTTAAGTGGGAGTTGAACAATGAGAAAATATGGGCACAGGGAGGGGACTATCACATACCAGTGCCAGCCGGGTGGTAAGAGGGGGAAGAGGAGAGATAACATTAGGAGAAATATCTAATGTAGATGATGGGTTTATGGGTGCAGCAATCAACCATGGCACATATACTATGTAACAAACCTGCACATTCTGCATATGTATCCCAGAACTTTAAGTATAACAAAAAGTAAATAAAAAGAAATAGTGTCATTATTCTGTTGGTGTAATTTTAATGCTTATAGCAAGGTATTGGGAAAATTACCCATATATGTAACAAAACTATTTTTCTTTGCTTGAAGACTGTATTTAACATTTTTAAAATGTGTATGTCTTTGTTGTTCTCATGCTAAATATGAGCAATTTCTAAAACTAAATTCCTACTATCAGTATGAATTCTAGACCTATCATGTCTCTTTCTAGCAAGGGATGTTACTTTTATCTTTGTTACATTCTCTGCAACACTTTCTGGTAACATACTTTCGGAAAATGCCACCCAGTAAACTACACTAAAATAATTTTACTTATAAAAGCTTAGTGATCTTTGGCATCGTTCACTATTTTCAAAGCCATAAAAGAACAGATAACAAATATGTGACTCACAATTTATCAATAATGCACAATAGTCTGGTTCAGAAAGCTGCACTAATGTAAAAAGATGGATCACTTGGGGCTTCAGAAAGGGTGAATGAGAAGTAAACAAACAAACAAAAAATCCTTCTCTTTTGCTTCTAAGCCCCTTTTCCCTTGGACTTTTTCTGAGGGTAGAAGAAACTGTGCCCCCAACCCCATTGACCCTGGGGGTCGGGAATGTCAGCGTCATTCCAACCCAGCCTTTCCATGGCCTTTTCAGGATGGATGGGTGAGGGTAACCAATCATCTACATAAGAATAAGAGGTTCTTTCCCCAGGCATCCTTTTCTTTTCTCCACCCCATCAGCAGTTAAATTTTAAGGGAGAATTTTTCCTTTTGGAAGACGTTTTTTTCTGGGCTGGGAATAATGGGGATCACTGTTTTTGTTTTCTGTAGAGTTTTAACTGGGAGAAAGAACTTGTGAGGCTAGTCTTAAGCTGTAACCAATCTGGTGTGCTTTGCATGTCTTTCTACATGGTCCATAGCAAGCTTTGCTGCAGGTCTTCATCTTGTTTTACATCCTTGAGTGGCATGGCCCATAACCCCATGGTAAGGCTTTCTTTAGCCTCCCCATTCACCAGATTAGGAAATGAGGCTTAGGAAATGAGGCCTTTCTGGTTTGATATCTGCACAACCTTTTGCTATTTGTTGATTCCCCTCCCTTGCATGAGCCACTTTGGATTTTCCTTTCTCTAAGCTTTTACTAAAGTTTGAAAACCAGAAATACTGGCCACTTGATACAGCTAAAGTCAGATAATAAGGAAGTTAAATGGATTTTCTTAAGGAGTGCTCAGCTTAATTAAAAGTGGGTAGATCTTTCTCAAATTTTGTTTTTGCCCCATCTAGCCTGTTTATTAGGCCTTATATTTTCCTAGTCCTGTCTTTTAAAGGGCATCACCCAGAGGCCAATAATCCAATTAGGAGATTAGCAGACACAAAACCCGATGGATGCTGAGTTTTCTTCTGCCTGCCTGTGTAGTTGTATATGTGTTGTGTGTGTGTTGTCTATAAGAAAGAGCTCTAATTAATTGGTCTAAAGGAAGACAAGTGCTGGGATCAAATACTTTTTAAGGGAAGAAAAAAGCTGTGGTACTTTCAGTTCATGTGACTTTAATATTTGAGAAATAAAAATTGCCTTAAAGATTATTGTTAAAAAGCAGATGTCATGAAAATATAAATAGGTGAACTAAATTATGGAAGTTAGGCACTAGGTTTGCTAAATGTTTTAAGACTATAAACTGCTTTTTGATTTTTGAGAATTATTTGACTTGTCTGTTCCACAACTGGTAGGGCCTGGGACATATAGAACTAGCTGTACCCTTAATTATTCTAGAAGGAATCAAAACTTGGCTGCACCTAGCACATAATTAAAACAACTTACTAGGTTTTACATTAAAGTTAAAAATTTCTAGGATATGCCATTATAACATGTAATTGAAACTACTGAAAATAGATCTACATGCAAGGTGTATAGCAACAGTAAAATGTATTTTTAGTAAAAGATTATAGAAAGGTATAAAAATGTGAATTCTTGCCTAGGGTTAAAGAATTGTTTAGATAAGATAAAGCTAAATTAGATAAGATAAAGCAGAAGAATTGTAAAAATTAGTCTTGCAAAAATTCCAGATGTAAACATATTGACCAAATGCAAAAGTATTGGACGGCATTTCTGTAAATCCAGCATTGAAATAAAAGCACAACAAGGTTCTCCTGAGGCACTAATCTGCTCTTTGGCAATATTGGTAAAGTGTTATAGAAAATTTTTGCTTTTTAAAGTTTTAGTCATCATTCTGGAAAAATAAATAATTTTTGGTAATCTGGAATTCTATTTCATAGTATCGAGTGTTTTAAACCTCTAACAGATTTAACAAGCTTCCCAAAGTCAAACTTCAGTTTCAAAATTGTCTTTCCTGTGCGAAAGGAAATTAAAATTTGGAACCCCAAACTCATTTAGCCAAATGGAAAAGTCAAGCTGGGAACTGAGTCATACAAAACTGCCTCCTCCTTTTGGTTCCTTAATAAGGTAGCTACAAGATGAAAAGCTACATGCCTCCCCCATATTTTGCCCACAAGGAAATTCCTGGTGAGTGACTACAACTTTACCATTGCAATGCAAACTAATAGCTTATCTTTACAAGTGCAGTCACCCGGGCCCACCAGACACAAATGCATATCTGATGTTATCCCTACGCTATTTAGTTTGTCTGTGTTATCTTACATAAAACGCAGATTCCCCACATTTTTCCTCTGCCTCCTTTATGTCATCTTATGTAAACAATGCAGATTCACTGAGCCAGACAAATACATGAATGACTATTTTTCCCTATGTTACATCTTATATGAAAACTCTGTGCCTCTCAATGTCCTGCCCTCTCTCCTTCAAATTTGGAGCCCTCAAAATCATCTTCAGAGAAAGGCATAGAACTGTCTCCCAGGCACGTCCTTAACATTGGCATATAAATCTCCTAAAATGACTGAGACTTGTCAGTTTCCTTGATTGACACTTGACATCTGGCTTTTCCGATACTTCAGAGGGCCCCTGCAGTGTCCAGAAAAGAGATAAACAGGATTATCTGACATGTTTAGTTACATGGGATTATCAAAAGGATGTCCAATCTTCTTTAGGTTATATTTTGTGAATACTAATAGATATTCCAAAATTATATGGGATTTCTAAAATTATGACTGAGTATACACTACAAATCATAATTAAGGTTATTACATTATTGTAAACTACAGAGATAACCAAATTTCTTTGCCAATTGTGTTTCTAACTGTAACTACCCTGGACATTTTGTTATTCTCAGATAATTGTTGTTTTGTTTTAATCCCTTTCAAAAGATGCTTTATAATAAGCTATGTAACTCTGACAAGTGCTCTCGAACACAGGTTCCTAATAACTTTGGAGATTGAGACATTGGAATAAAAGAAAAATGTGCAGAATTCATGAAGAGCTAAAATATTCATGAATATCAAGCAAAGCAAGAAGTAACTAAATGGACTGAACTCATAAAGCAGAAGCAATCTTTTTGATTTTTGCCTAAAATATGCTGACCCTTGTTTTGTTTTTGAGAGTCAATGAAATATTTTGAACTATTTACAGCCTTTAATAATTAAGTAAGTTATACTCCTGTAAACAAAATTTGGAGTATGTTTGTTTCCCTCTGCCTGGTTCCTCTAGAATTTAGAAACTATCTGTGAGTATTCTTAACTTATAGCAATATAGTTGTTTATATCAGTGCAATAAGAATCCACTTTCTTTTGCAACACGATGCAATTAGAGAAACTGCTTGTTTTACCAATGCTTTGACTGGAAAGTTATGCTTCCCTTTAAGAAGTCAAGTTCAACTTACTGAGCTGATCAAAGCCCCTTACAAAAAAAAAAAAAAAAAAAAAAAANAAAAAAAAAAAAAAAAACTGACTTCATACCCTTGTCCACACAGTCCTTGTACAAGGTTCCTCACTTGTGGTCAGTAAAGAATGTCACCTTCTAACAGGCCCAGGAGCTCAAAGTCTATCTTGGAACCTTGAGAGGATCACCCAACTTACAGGTATTTGAGGATACAAACCCATGTGGAACAGAGTTCCATCGAAGCCAATCTAAAAGGCCTATGTAGAAAGTTATTCTTCCTGCACTTTATGCAAATAATCAGGCTCAATATAAGACTAAAGTCTATTTTGCAAACAACTCAGTCCTTTCATGATTTATTTTTATTATTTTTATTTATTTATTTATTTTTTTAGCAAAAATGAGGACTGGAGAGAGAGAAATTATGTTTCAAAACTTATCATACATTTGTCATTAAATTCTAAATTCATTAGTTGTTTTCAAGGTTTTTCCTACATTTTAGACTAACCTTGCTTGTTCCTGTGAACCAACCAGCAATCTCCAGCTACAATTCAGGACAAGCAAAAGGGATATGTAATATAGAAATCTGGATTAATATTCTATTTCTGAACAATTATCCTGCAAATACTGCCAAGTATTGAGAATAAATAGGGTACCCATAACCTAGAGCTTTTCTCTTTGGGATAATAAGACCAAGGGAGCTAACCAAAATCAAGTACCATGCATCCAAATCTTAACAAGTGTAACTATAGCTACCAGTTATCTGGTAAGGTCACAAGACATCCTTTTCTTTCTTGTTGAAGGAGGACTCAATTCCACAGCTTCAACTTAGCATTTGGCTTATGGTAAGGAGTCCATACAAACCCCCAAACACTCAGACACACTTTTGTCTTAAACTCAACTTCAAGGTTCGGGTTGAAGCCCTAGGAAAGAAAAGTGGATCTAAGGGATCCAGAGGCAGATGATAACAGAAGTTAAAGAGTAGAGCACAGGTGAGTATGGCTAATTCCTGCCAATTAAGCCAAACTTCCTGTTTCATGGATAAAGCTCCTATTAGTAACCATGGCATAAATGAGATCTAGGGAACTCCAAGGCTACTGACAGTATGGGGGATTAAGGCATAGGTGGGAACAGATAATTCCTACTCTCTAGGCTTTCCCTGCCTCAGGGGTGCAAGCCACTTTGGCACCCATGAGTGGCACCTGCTAGGGATGCCAGGACTCAGGGATGCAAGGATGGAAGAAAAAAGACATTCTTCCCTCTCTCTGTCACATACCCTGGGCATTTTCTAGACAGAGAAAAGAACCAGAGACACTGCTCCCTTCTTTCTAGATAAGTAGCCCTTCATTTTCAATCTATACCCTTTTTGAATGCATCCTGAATCCCTGGAACTCATTTGAAAAAAATGCCCTCTTTTTTCCTTCCTTCTCCTCTGTCCTCTCTTCACTGATAGGTAACTGTGCCTCCATACTAGAGAACACTCCCCTCAGATGCATCCTCCAAACTGGGATAGTTAATTACTAAACCTTAAGCTGGTTGGGTTTGGGCTCAGGAGAAAGGAACCCTGAAGCATAACATGCCAGCAAAAGGGTAAATTTTTTGTTTTGTTGTTGTTGATGTTTTTAACCAGTCAGGCTTTTGGCCTCAGTCTCCCTGTGCAAACTGGTAAAAGGCCTCAGGATTTTTGAGCTGTCCTTGCCCCCCTTGTTTTGTTTTGATACATGTTTTCTAATACCCCAGTTTGTCTCCTCTCACCTGCAGGCCATCAAACTCCAAACAGTCATGCAACTGGAGCCTTGGACAATGGCCTGTTTTGGCTGAGGACCCTTAGATAGGCTTCTGAGGGAAATCAGACTGCCATTTCCCCAAAACAGCACCCTGTCAGCAGCAAGCAATTAAGATTGATCTTTGTCCTTTTCATTATCCTTATGCTAATGGCAGTTAGATGTACTTCTTTAGAGAGGGGTATGAGACAGCCAAGTAGAAAGGCCTCCCTGGAGAACCTCCAACTGACTGGTGCTCTGGGAGAATGGCTTGGAACCATGGAAGTTCATGGGCAGGAGCCTGGCCCCTCCTGTTCCTAGGTAGTAATGTGGGATTCAATTGGTGAGATGGGGGCCTATTAACATGAATCCCTCTCATTTTGCTGAGTTTTTTCCTTTTCACCCAATAAATTCCATTTTTCTCATCCTTCTATGTGTCCACAAGCCTAATTTTTCCTGGTCATGTTTCAAGAACTTGGCTTTTAGCTGAACTAAGAAAAATGTCCTACAACACAATGAGGTCATGGAGAAAGAGAGGAATTGAAGGAGAAAGATGTGGACTTCATTTTCCATTTAAAATAAGTTTTAATGTTCCTTTCAATAGTGTGATAGTCCTAGTTGACTGATAAGAATGTGTATTTTCCAAGTACAGTGCTGTTCAGATACTAAATGGCTGAATTTAGAAGACATTGAAAATGAAACAGTGCTCCTATTATTCAATTTAGAAAATGAGAACAGAACTATCATTTGCGGTTTTCTACAGTCTTCCACTACCCAAATTCAAAGACATAATTCAGTAAAGTCTAATCAACATGGAAACATCACCAATAAGATATTCCCAATATCTTTTCCTTCTAAGCTGAGGGTAGTGGGATGAGAGTGGCAGAGACTAAATACCTGCCATCCCCTGCCCCAGTTAGACAATGGTTCCTTCCTCCGAGGAAGCAAACATCCACTCCACTGCCAATAAGACTAAGAGTGTCAGTCTCAGTGGTGTGATCACTTTGCATGACTCCTGCATTCCTTGGTGTTCCTATTTGGCTCCTCTCTTTGAAACCTAAAAAACCTTGGCCCAACCTACCACCAGGCTGAGCTTAATCACACATACCACTCACATCACGTTGCACTGCTGCAAGCATCTAGTACTGTGTTCCTATGTCCTGTAGGTGGGAGAAAAAACTTCTAGGCTGGCAAAAATAAAGAAGTCCATTTTCACAACTGGGGTTAATTCTCACAAAGGAAAGACATTCAACTGGAAAAAATTATTGTCATTTTCCATTTAGATAGGGTGGCTCTTGAAGAAAATCTACCTGAGATACAGTAAGTTGCTGCAGCATCACAGCTTGAGTGTGAAAACTGAATGTAATGCAAAGTCAGTGCCTTCAGAAAATACCCACTGCAAAGATGAGTCCTGATGATTCAGACTGTCAACTTCTGGAGACAGAGAAGACTAAGTCTTTTTCGGTGGGATGCAGTTGTATCCCACAGTGTTTCCCGGAGAATAAGTACTAGATGAGTATTGGTTGAATGAAATAAAGAACAGCACCAGACCCATTGGACTCTAAGCAAAAACAACTGGTTGCTGGCCCTGTCAAATGCTCTTTAAAAATGAGCCAGCATCAATATTACTCCAATGATGCCAGAACCTTTTAGTCAAAGGAGCAGCATGCAACTCCGCATTATGGCCAATTAGGGAAATCTCACCTAACTAGATGAGATGTCCTATTCAGAAATAAAAATATGCCTACAGGTACTTACTCTGAGAATAAGAAGCTGGGTGTGGCAGTTCACCTCTGTAATCTCAGCATTTTGGGAGTTTGAGGCAGGCAGATTGCTTGAGCTCAGGAGTTTAAGACCAGCCTGGGCAACATAAAGAGACCCCATTTCTACAAAAAATACAAAAAATTATCTGGGTATGGTGGTGTATGCCTGTGGTTCCAATGATTCAGGAGGCTGAGGCAGAAGGATCACTTGGACCCAGGAGGTTGAGGCTGCAGTGAGTCATGATTATGCCACTAAACTCCAGTCTGGATGACAGAGTGAGGCCCTGTCTCAAAAATAAAAATAAAATAATTTGAAATAAAATCTGATTCTGTATCTTCTCATGACAGTTGGTAACCATAATGCCTTGGTCATTATGGCACTTGGTGATTACGGTACTTTGAAAGAAAACAAAAAGTTTTACAGAAATTGGAGACTTTCTCTGTTACTTCCTCGTTGATAAATCTAAAAATAAAGATACTGTGCTAGAAACAATGGTATTCAGTTTTCATTCTAAAAGAATGTGAAACTGGTAGGTTACTACATACAAAAAAGTTTAAAAAAATGTAACTGGGCAGCTTAACTTCAAAATGCATTTTCAATGTTTTTTTTCTTTCTCTTGGGTTTCAAGATACAACCTTGAGGCAAGCTGCAGAAGCCTTTCCTTAGACTTAAAAAAGACTCCACATCTCTCCCTTTCTCACGGTATATACTCCCTTCATATCTATCTAACCCTATGCTAGTATCTAATTATATGCCTTCTTAGAAGTTCCAGGAGCTAATCTTGAGACAGACAGACCAAGTCTGGAGACCCAGCTACAAAATTCCAGAGATTAATCCAAGGACACTAGTTAACAACCCAGCCATTGTTGAAGTGACATCAGCCCACACTCCAGGTGGAGTGGGACCCAAGTTAGCCACCAGAACAAGACACACAGACATCGTACTTGGCCCAATTCTTTCATGCCTTCTTTATCTAGTTTTCCCTTTTTAAGCCCCTGCCTTCCACCAACCCCAGCCCCAAATCAGAGCAGTTACTTTGGATAGGAATCTGGCTGCTTCCCCCTTTTTACTGGTTTTGGTTAATAAAGTCACTGTCTTTATCAGACCTTGCTCTTGTTAATTGGACTATACAAGCAGAGACCATCTGGACTTGCATTCAGTTAGAAATATACAATGTGCATATGTGGTCACAATGGTATTGAAACATTCCAATAATTAGTGGAGCTCATTCTCTTTATGTCACCTCAATTAGCCATGGGCTTCGAGAAGCACATAGAATGTTTACTTAGGGATGCCAAATTTTATTTTGTGCCACTGACTATTTAAAATTTAAATTACCCATACTTGTGTATCATATCCCCTTGCTCCCCCATCACCACCACCAAGACTATATAGCTCTGGGAGGATAGGAACCATCTCTCACCTACTCTCTATAAAAAATATAGAAGCTCAAGTGTTACATCCTCTACAAAGCCTTCTGTGATGATCTGTTCTCAGCAGAAGGTAACTCCTTCCTTGATTCCTTGTTGTGCTGAGTGTCAGCACTACCCCTTTAAGATTTTTTAGCACATTCTCACTCCTCTAAATATTTCAAGCCCTTGGGGAATTAAAAAAAATTCAAAAAATAGCTGGGATCCATGTCCTTAATAACAAAACTAAAAGCTAGCCATAGGTAGACACATATTAATCAAGCTAAATTACAGTATGGCCATTTTTCTTCTAGTACAATTATCTTTGGCTTTAAGACAAAAATGAATCATTAGGGTTCTGCATGCCTTCTGGCAAAGAAATAAATATACAGTGTGAGCTGAATGCTCAACATTGTGAGTGTCATTAGAACAAGTTCTATAGATATGAATTTCCCGAGTTAATCCTCCTTCATTATCTTCATTAGCTAACAATGCACATGGAGTCACTGCCCATAATTATTGCCCTAACAGACATGGATGTTTGAAATATTAACTTTCCCACAGACTCCAAACCTTTAGTAAGCAGCTCTCAATGATTCATTATATTAATAATACATGTCATCACACTCCTCTTAAATGTGCATGAGATTAAAAACCACCCATGGTGCAAACCTTCCAATATCATTTTTAGTATAATTTGTTACCTTTGAGATACTATAATTGTAACAGCACCCAGGTACCACTGTAATAAAGATAAGTTTAATCATCTGGCTTGTAAGTAACCAGTATTATAACTTATTCCACTTTTACTCCATTTTTAACATGCATTCAAGTGAAAATATTTCATAACATAAAGTATAATACTTTTTAAAGTACATACATTTTTACCCATTAATTCTTTCCCCAGAAGTCACTGCCACCATCAATTTGTGTTTATTTTTCTCATGCTTGCTTTACTGCTCTTATTACATATGTATGCATCTATAAATAAATCATAGATGGTAAAAAATAAAGTAATATGTTTAATTCACAGGATAACCTAGTTTAATATTGTATAAAAAGGGTAAATTAATTTTGACAGATATTTTATAGACAAAGTAATAATTAAAAATTGAAATTTATCAAGAAATTAGCATGCAATATACTGATGTCTATTAAAAAATACACTGTTAAGCACTATTTGGAGAATTATAATGTCCTATTTCTAATTACATATTTTATAAACTTTTATAAATTCTGAGTTTATTCAAATTTTTACAGAAAAGATCAGATATGATCCAAAAATTGCATATACAAATCCAGAAGAAAATAAAATTCAAATAAAGGTAAAAATTACATCGTTAATCTCGGATCATGTTACTTCATGCATCATGATTAGAATGGTTACAGATTATTGACTTAAGTGTAATAATGGTAATAAAAGTAATTGCCACAGCTATATGCACCAATAGCTTACTTAACTTACTATATGTCAGGCACAGTAATAAGTGCTTTACATTAATATGTCATTTAGTTTTCACAATAACCAACTTGAGGAGATATTAATCTTATTGACATTTTACAGATGAGGAAAGTGGAGGTCTACACGATTAAATGATTTGCCCAAGGTCACAGGGCTTGGTAATCGAGGGGACCTGACTCCATGTCTATCCTCTTAAACACAAGGTCAGCCTCTAGCTCCCCAGAATGCCTGTTTCCTTGCATGACCTTATATGAGTTCTCTGAAGTCTCCAAAGCTCATTTCCTTTAGCTGTAAAATGGGAATAACATTAATATATGCTAGGATTACTGAGAATTAATTAAGATAGTTTAAGAGAAAGTACTGAGCAAATCATGGAGCTATACACTGTTGCTTGTTATGTTACAGATAAAAACAAAGTTAAAAGTGAAAAAAAACAAAAACTGCTAATTGGCTCTTGGTCAAAATTTTCCAAGAAAAAATAGTATACTTAGGTAAACATTACTAATTGTTTTATCTTGCAATATGGTTTGCATCTGTGTCCCCACCCAAATCTCACTTTCAATTGTAATCCCCAATGTTAGAGGTGGGTCCTGGAGGGAGGTAACTGAATAATGAGGCACTTTCTCATGATTTAACACCATATCCCTTGGTGCTGTTGTTGCAATAGTGAGTTTCATGATATCTGGTTGTTTAAAAGTGTATGGCATCTCCCCTCTTTCTCTCTTCCACCTGCTCCAGCCATGAGAAATGCTGGCTCCCCCTTTGCCTTCTGCCATGATTATACATTTCCTCAGGCCTTCCTAAAAGCCAAGAAGAGGCTTCCATGCTTCTTGTACAGCCTGCAGAACTGTGAGCAAATTAAGACTCTTTTCTTTATAAATTACCCAGTCTTAGGTATTTCTTTACAGCAATGTGAGAACAGAACAGACTAGAACAGACTAATGCATTTAAAGATTAGAACAGACTAATACATCTTGCTTAGGTAAGACAGAAATTATTACATAAAGGCAAATGTAAATCAATATCTTTATTATACAGAGACAGAGAGAGAGAGAGATAAGCAGCAACAGACCAAGCCAGAAGTGAATAGTGAAACTAGGAATGCACCTTTGGAGATGGGTACCATGAAAACTGTCATACCACTGGATTTGGTCTTTCTAAGAGCTCTTCAAAACTAAGGCTTTTTAAAGTTACCTGGAATCATTATCAAGTCCTAATTTACTGTGATTCATATATATGTATTGATTTCTGGCAATATTTAATTCACCAGACATAGAAAGGAAAAATAATATTCAAAAGTGTCATTAATCATCATTTTAGATAAGTTATTACTGGGATTATTTTTTCCATAGGGCTTTGTGCTTTAAAAAATTATGTCATAAGTATCATGTCAATCAAGGTCCTAAAACAAGTATTACTGAAAATTTGAGATCAGGAAACTCGAATTCAACAAGATTAATAATGATAAGAAATCTATCTATATATGTTTTGTGTGTGTGCATGCATGTGTGCATGTGTGTGTGCGTGTCATACATGATGAGCATACAGGTGTCTCTCATTCTGGTTAAATATTAGAAATCAGAAAAGTAGCCCCTCCTCTTCTTTGGAATTAGAGAAACTAGCGAAGTACTATATCAAAAATTAGGGGAAGAAAGATTAGAAGTAATAAATGGTAAGGAAAGTACCAAACCTCTCTAACACATACATAGGCCAATAATTACTTCTCTTAAGAACATGAACTTGGTGTTTTACCTAGATTAGGACAAGAGGCAGATTTTAGCAGACAGTGATGAACTGAATAACCCTTGTGCTTTCCTCCCACAGCACCAGCTCAGACAACCACAAAAAATGCCCCGTCACCCCTTGGCTGGATTTCCTTTTCATCCCATCCCCATTTCCACCTCTGTGGAGGTATTCGGTATCTAGCTATTAGGCTGTTGAAGAAACCAAGATTCTGGGATAAGCCTCAGATAACTCATCTGTAAAATGAACTAACTAGCTGATTTCTAAAGTGCTAAGACCTCCCCACTATAGGAATTCTACACCCAACAGATGTTTTGTTTTCTATTTTCTGAGGCATGTGAATTTTTTGTATCTAATAGCTTTGCACTTTTCTTAATGTCTGTTTTGTTAATGATTTTAAAGAAAGTATATATATAGCCAAAAGAAAAAAAAATAGAGAAAAAGGCCACTGTAATTCCTATAGTCACTCTCAAGACTCTCACATCATTAAATGAGGAATAAAGGAGACTTTCAATTACATAAACCCACAAATATGCTAAGTTGCATTATCAAAAGTCTTTACTTGATTTTGTAAGAAGTAAGAAAACTGTGAGAGTGTATAGCATTTGCAAGGTCCTACCTACCTCCTGGCCGTTCATGCTCTCCATCAGTGTGTAAAAGCATGGCAATGGGCATCCCTACGTTCTTGGATCTTCCAGCCACAACCACATTTTTTCCAAATGTTTGAATTCCTTAAAGTACAGAGTTTGGTTTAAATGCAGCATTGACAACAAGAAGTAAAATAAACATTTGAACAGCCAGCTGAAACATTCTTTTAAAATTTTCTAATTAAATCTGAATTATTATGTGGCTTGTCTATAATATGACCACACTCATTATTTTAAAATAATTCATTTTATGCTTCTTAGATTTGTCACTTCTTCTCTGATTATGTCCTCATTAAAAACCACAGACATTCTTCAGTTGCCATTAAGTTACTTTTAAACATTAAGATTGACATTAAGAGTTAGAAGTGTAGAATCTTAACATATATTAACTGCTAATTATAAAATAAGCAAACTACAGCAATGTCACACTTAATTGGCAATCAAACGTTGAGCAATGCTGGGACAAAAACAAGTGAAAAAAGAGGCATTTTCACAAAGCTCATGCCTTTTTCTCCATAGGAAAGAAACGCTAAACTTACAGACATAGAAAGATGTAAAAAATAAAGCCTGCAGATTTAATACATTCTACTTTTTTTGGACTCATTTCTTCATAAGTAAAACAAAGAAGTTAGAACTAAGGATTTTCCAACACTAACACTGTAAGAGTATAAATCTACGATCTGTTTTCCCTTGGAGGTTTTTCTTTCTCAGAAAATAGCGGATTAGAAAGGAGAAAATGCCACCAAAAATAGAAGTAACAGTGATGGAGGTAGGAAAATCATCAATATGTAAGGCAATTTGGGGTCAATTAATGTAGAGGTAAACATCTCTATATACTGTAAGAGTATGTGAGAGCGTTACTGAGTCCAGCACAGTACATGTTAAATGTTTAAGATGAAAACCCAAGCCAAGAGAAATGATAACCATGAGATCACCGCATATTTTTAAAGGTAAAGAAAAAATATATTTTAGAAAAGTTTCTATCAAAAGGCATGAAGTTTATATTTTAAAGGTAGACATACACCACTACTGTGTGGAAAATTCACTTCCTCTAAGTTACAACTGCAGTTATCTATAACCTGGCAAATGTTCTTCATTTTATTTTATTTTGAATTATGTTTTGACTTCTACAATTTTACATCTCTCTATATACTGATGCTTTATGAGTTATCATTTTCTGTCACCCTATAGGACTGAGGTGGCCCCATCAAGTCTCAGTGCACACATGCTCAGCTCAGCACCTAGCACCCATTTCCTGCAGACCACAAGTTACCAACCTGTTCTTGTTATTATTTCCCAAACAGCACTGGCAGTGGCAGGTATGAGAGAATGCTGATCAAGGCACAATCTTCCAATATTGATAATATGAAATCCATCAACATCTTTTTCTGGGGCAATTCCATTGCATATCGTTCGCTCATCAACATGGTCTGAAAAATAAATAAAATTTGTCTAATTTTTTTAGACAAATTTAAACTGTTAGATAAATTTAAACTGTTACTTATTTGGTAGCTTGGAAAATGAAATCTGGGAATCTAAAGACACATCACTTATAATTCAGCTCCAAGAAAGGTATAAAGTCACTATTATTATTTGCCACAAAAATAGTAAGCAAAAATGTGCTTGACTGATGGCTAGAATGAACTGTAGCTGTAATATATGCTATTACAGACCCAAAAGGGGCTGGACCGGTAAAAGAAAAAGTTTGTGAATTAAATAATCCCAATGAGATCTGGTAATAGCCAGGTGTTACGCCTTTGCTTCAATAAGTTTGTATATTTAGAGGGTTTAAATCCACATTTATCTGACATGAGACAATTTTATTAAATTAAATACTTTGAGCACTGCAGATTAAAGGGGTTTGTTAGTGTTAAGAATAATCACAACATCATTAGTTCTTAGCTTCCCCTTAAATGACATAACAAAAACGCAAATAGAAAACATGCAAACACACACACACACACACACACACACACACACACACACACACACACACATTTTCTCTAAAGCACTGGCATGGTGAAATCAAAATATTACTATGATTTGCTAGATGGAGAATAAGAATACAACCTGAGTAATAAACTAATCAAATCAAATATGGGATGCCAATCATCTCATTTTTCAAAGTAAGTACAGAAATATAAAATAGGCACCTATTACTCTAAGCAGAGTAGTTTAAACTACCACTAACCTAACAATTAACCCATGTGCCTAATATATTAAAAGTATATTTTCTATGTAAAGTTTATTTGGCCATTATATAATGCCATTTAGACATAATTCTTTAAAACATTATAAAAGCCCAAGTTAAAACTTTCAGAAAACTATGCCTTGGGTTTTATACCTTTTGTATTCTGAAAGTGTGCTACTGCACCTTACTTTAAGTAGAGTCAATTAACCATAAGTAGACTACCAAAGTCCTTTAAATATATAAAAGTATTCATTTGAATCATATTCAAATAGAAACTGAGTCTTCGGACCGTCTCTCCAATCAATAGTTTTCACTTTCAATAACTGCATTCATTCAAAATGTTTTAGCAGGGCCTCCATCTATTTTCTATAGAGCTAGAAGATCATAATATAGATGCTAGTCAAACTTTTAAAAGAATACATATTTAACTTACTACATGAGGGTAAAAATAGTCGTTCTTTTTTTAAACAAATTATAGGTGATGATGATGATAAGTCATTTTAAATCACCTGCCACTCACGCAGAATCTTCATAACATGAATATTTTTTACAATGAAATCAAAAGCTTTATATATGAAAAGAAAAATAACTATATTTGAAGTATCTATTTTTTAGCTAGGACTCAAAATAGTTTATTTCTAAGTTCAAAATTGGCTAATATATGCATGGACTGCACTACTGATTGAAAAGAACTCAACAAGGACTCTTTGTAGATTTTAAGAGCCATTCTCCAAACAATAAGCCTGAATTACACTGAATTTTGCCAACTAATATTGTGCTCCCATTCGCTGAAAATAACATTAAAGCTGTAACAAATAATTCATCTCACACACCAGCTAAAATACTTGAGAAGAAATGTAAGCATCTGAAAAATTGGAAGCCAGAACTAGAGACTGATGGTTATAGATCTGTCCTCTTGTACATATAAACTTCAACTCAGATCATAATTTAGATCACCACTTTTGTCTTAAGTATTTAAGCATTAGTAGTTTAAAAGACAGATGTGTGCACATACAAAAGGTATAGCAGATTCATAAAACCTGAATCTAAAAGGGAAAGAGCTTCATATGAGTAGATTAAAAAAAAGTGAGGATCACAAAAATCAAGAAAACCAATTCATTTATCATTTTTATATAACTCTGTTATCTCAGCAGTGTATTAAATCTAATATTTATCTTTTTCCGGGAGAGATCTATCTTTTATTATGTAGTGTACATTATATAGCAATAATCTGAAGACCTATATCTAACATTTAAAAAGTGCTTTACAATGATTATATTACTGTTACATCAATTTCCCTTTAATCTTCATTGTTACTGGGGACTAAGGTAGAAAAGGTATGATCATGCCCATTTTAAAGACAAGCTCAAGGAGTTTGAGTCAATCTCAAGCCACTACAAAGAATCCAGAGTTTAAATCCATATCTTTTGGCTCTAAGATCAGTTTTTCCTTTTGTATCATACAGAAGTCATAATAAATATTAATCACTTTAAATACCATTTAAAAACTGAAATCAGAGAGGCCTCCCTCCCAACTCCTAACAAGACATTTGATAACTCTAAAGTATCCCAAGAAATGTACCGTTTCTCCTAGGGCTCCAACTATAACACTATTCCTAGATTAAGTAATACATGTCTAAGCACATGCAAAAAAGCATCAAACATTTTACAGATAATCCTACTTCTTTTTGTTTTACGAGTAAGAGAAATAAATACATTTCCTGTTTTTGAATGACTGCTAGAAAAAGTTTCCCAAAATCTCACCCTTGGGGCACATGGCTTGAACAGAAAAAAGAATCATGAGACCATTGCATCAATTTTCTCACAATGGTTATACAACTGTTTTGATTCACAGAATACACTGGTAAACAACAAACCACTTAACATCTTACCCAAATGATGGTAAAACTGGTATTATTCACTTTGTGTTTTTCCCCCTTCTATTTAAGGTTATGAGAAATTATTAAATCATGCTAGGGATAAAAGAAGTCATCAAATTAAAATCTGAACACTACAATAAAACAGCTCAGATAATGCCTCTAGGGAGCTCACTGTAGATTTATTACACTGAATATATATGTACTGTATACTACATAATAAAAAGTAGATCTCTCTCTCTCTCTCTCTCTCTCTCTCTCTCTCT
>NW_016107795.1:511336-547696 GCF_001604975.1 Cebus imitator
TGAGCCTACGTGTGTGTGTGTGTGTGTGTGTGTGTGTGTGTGTGTGTGTGTGTGTGTGTATGTAGAGAGAGAGAGAGAGAGAGAGAGAGACTCACTCTGTTGCCCAGCCTGGAGTGCAGTGGCATGATCTTGGCTCACTGCAACCTCCACCTCCCAGATCCAAGTGATTCTTCTGCCTCAGCCTCCCAAGTAGCTAGGATTTCAGGCATGCACCACTTCGTGTGGCTAAATTTTTGTATTTTTAGTAGAGATGGGAATTCACCATATTGGCCAGGCTGGTCTCGAACTCCTGACCTTGTGATACCACAGCCTCAGCCTCCCAAAGTGCTGGGACTACAGGTGTGAGCCACACGCCTGGCCACTGCATATATATTTTTGTGATTTATTTATAATATGCTTAACTGCTTTTGGACAATGAACAGAAAAAAAAGGAACAAACAAATTACTGGCCTACTTTCCACCTACGGATTTTTACATTACTGTTTAAAAATACCACCTTCCACTTCCCCCAAATCTGTTGGATAAGTGCAAAGCTCATCAGTATAGTGAATATTGTGTTCTTTACTTTGATTCTTTTTCCTACAGTCCCTTCTCTGTATTCCATATCTTTACCAGCCATCATCATCACACAGCTTCTACTCTAGTGAGAACAAACCATGTCCATTCCCCAAGCCCTTAGCATTAACTTCTGCATTGCTATTGCTCATGATGAATTTTTTCACTAGTAATCCTTTCCTCTCGGTTTTTTCTCATCCTATTCATTCTTCAATGTATTGATCAATTGCCCCCCATTGAAATGATCACAAATTGAAATGACATTTTTTCCTCTGCTTTCCCATGAAACAGCTATAAAAAAATACGTAGACACTAGTTCAGTTAGTTAATGATATCAATTGTTTTATTATCCTTATCATTTCCTTCTTCTGAATGTGAGCCTTTTAGGACAAAGTCTTGGTCTTAAACTGATTCACTTATAAGTACTCTACCTCAGTTGAATGATGCGAAAAATGTATACATATTGGGCCCCCAAAATCACTAAGCTAAAGGGAAAATTCAAGCTGGGAACTGCTCAGGGCAAATCTGCCTCCATGACTAATCAAAGTCATCCCTCTACTCACTGAGAAAGATGCATGTTCTGATTGCCTCCTTTGAGAAAGGCTTATCAGAAACTCAAAAGAATACAGCCATTTTTCTCTCACCTACCTGTGACCTGGAAGACTCCTTCCCTGCTTCAAATTGTCCCCACCTCTCTGGACGGAACCAGTGTACTTCTTACATATGTTGATTGATGTCTCATATCCCCCTAAAATGTATAAAACCAAGCTGTGGCCAAACCACCTTGGGGATATATTGCCAGGACTCTGAGGCTGTGTCATGGGTGTGCATCTTCAACCTTGGCAAAATAAACTCAGACTTGCCTCAAATTTTGGGGGTTCACAATGGAACCCCCAAAATAGAAGTAGCATCCTTCTATGCCACTTGCCAAGAAAACCTGGAGTCCTCTTAAATATCCCTCTTTCACTCACACCTAACATCCAAACCACTGGAAACTCTGTTGGCTTTCTTCATAATAATACATTTAGCACTTTATCAGCCTCACCATGTTCATGATACTACTCTATTTTGAGTGAACATTATTCTTCCTGTCAATTCTTGAAACAGCCTCCTAATCAGTTTCCTTCTTCTGTATGTGCAACCATACAATTTATTCACAAAACAGCAATAGGGTTATACCTTGAAATGCATATTTGATCACACCGCTTTTCTCAAAACCCTGCGATGTTATTACCTTAACAATTGCAAACAAGATTCTACATGATTGATACCACACCAAAATCAAAGCTATGTGTCTAATCCCATCACTGGTTACCCTCCTCTTTCCTCAATCTACAAGCACCAAGCTGGTCCCCTTGATGTCCCTTGAAAACATAAGGCATTTTGCCACCTTAACTATAGCTTTCTGTCTGCCTGGAAGGCTTTTCTAAAGAAGAGTTGTCACCTGGGCTAAATCCCTCCCTTCTTTCAAATGTTTTCTTAAATACCACATTCTCAGTGTTAAAAGAAAAACTTCAGTGGAATTAAATTTAAAGATGTTTAATTGAGCAATGAATAATTAATAAATCAGGAAGCCCCCACAATCAGCAAATTCAAAGAGACTCCAGCACAGCCACATGGTAGAAGATTTATAGACAAAAAAGGGACATGACACACAGAATTCAGACGTGATGTACAGAAAAAACTTGATTTGTTTCTGCTCGATATTTACCTTATTTGAACATGATTCGAACAGCTAGCTACATTTGATTGGCCAGAACAGTGATTAGCACAGGTATGGGCCATGATCAGTTTAAACCTCCACTTGTTATAGTTCACAATACACAGAAAAACCTTTAGGCCAAACTTAAATCTGTAAGGAGGCAGCTTTAAGCTAAACTTGATTAACATCAGTATGGATAATTCTGGCCACACTATTTAAAAATGTAGGTTCAGTTTCTATTGTGAAGTGGCTTATTGGACTAAACTCTTTAGAGGAAACAACCTCAAACTTCAGTAAAATTATTTAAAAAAAAATACAAAACAACTATCTGAAAAAAAATTGAAAGCTACTAAAAAACAAACAGATGTAGAGGAAGTAGGTATCTGAAAGAAAAAAAAGTCACTGAAACAGTTTTCCACTTTAAAAGTTTTTCTAGCCACAGGACAGCTAGAATTTGGATAGAAATATTCAGTCTTACTTGCTTAAGAAATCAAAAGATAAAGCTTAGGGCTAATACCATAGTTGAAAATTGAAGGGGTATATCCAGGAAAGGAGAAAGCCACAGAGCAGACACCCATACATTGTATATAAATTCTGTATCTCTGACTGACCCCTGAACACACACACAGGAAACAAACTCCAAGAAGCTCATCAAATGATAAGAGAACTTACTACAGAGTCTACCTGTGGTTCACCAAAGGAGAAACAAATCTTTAAGTCCTCAATCAGATACAGGCATTTACAAAAAATTTTACAGTTAACATCCTACTTAATAGTGAAATACTGAATCTTCTCCCTCAAGATTTGAATAATGTCCACTACTACAATTTCTAGTTAGTGCTTTGTCAGAGGGCCTAGCAAGTGTAATAAGATAACAAAAATAAATAAATAAATAGGCATAGAGAATAGAATAGAAGTAAAACTCTCTAATAACAGATGAAGAGCATGCTTAAAATTTATAAAACAATTACTAGAACTAATAAAGTGAATTAAGCAAGATTACAAAGTCAATATAAGAAAACAATTGAATTCCTGATACAAGTAGTAACTATCTGAAAAATGAAATTTTATAAATACTCTTTACAATAGCTGACAAATCATAAAATACTCAGGAGTAAATTTTTTAAATTTGAGAATGACCTCTGTAATAAGAACTACAAAAGATTGCTGACAAATGACATAAATAAATAAAAGGCATACCATGTTCATAGATTGAAAGACTCAATAATGGCAAGATGTCAACTCCCAAACTGATTTATAGAGTCATTGCAATAATCTCAATCATAATCCTATGTGGTTTTTTGTTAGACTCTTAAATGTATATGAAGATTTAAAGGATTTAGAATATCCAAAGCAATCTAGAAAACAAACAGGGTTAGAAGATTTACAATACCCGACTCCAAGATTTGCTACAAAGCTACAGTATTCAAGACAGTATGACACTGGCATAAGAACAAATAGATCAATGGGCTAGAAAAGGGAGCCCAGCTTTAGAGTCACACTTATAGAATGTGTATGCCACAGAAATGCCATAGTAATTCAATGCAAAAGGAAAGTGTTTCCAACAAATAGTACATGAACAGCGAGGCAGCCATATTGTGGGGTGGGGGGCAAAACTTACTATGATAACTATTTCATACTACACAGAAAAATTAACTAGAAATCAATTAGAAATCTAAACATAAAAGTTAAAATTATATAATTTCTGGGTGAAAATTAGAAGAATATCATTGTGTGCTAGGTGTAAGCAAAGGTTTCTTAAAAAGAACACAAAACACATAAAACAAAATAAAAATATTGATCAGTTAAACATAAGAAAAATTAAAATCTTATGCTCATCAAAAAGCACCATTGGCTGAGTGTGGTGACTCATACCTGTAATTCCAGCACTTTGGGAGGCTGAGGTGGGCAGATCACAAGGTCAGGAGTTAGAGACCAACCTGACCAACATGGTGAAACCCTGTCTCTGCTAAAAATACAAAAAATGGCTAGGCATGATAATGTGGCCTGTCATTCCAGCTGCTCGGAAGACTGAGGCAGGAGAATTGTTTGAGACCAGGAGGCAGAGGTTGCAGTGAGCCAAGATTACACCATTACACTCCAACCTGAGTGACAGAGTGAGACTCTGTCACAAAAAAGAAACAAAACAAAACATCATTAAGAAAATGTACAGGTAAGCCAAAGACTGGGAGAAAATATTTGCAAACAACCTATCACTTAAAGAACTTGCAACCAGATACATTAAAAAACACTCAAAGTTAAATCATTAAAAGATAAATAACATTTTTTTAATGAGCTAGATACTTTAACAGCCACTTTACAAAGTAAGATATTCAAATGGAATATGTATGTGAAAAACACTCAGAACAGTGGTTATCTGAGTGTGAGGATTAAAGACAGAGATAGCAACTGACTGGGATGAGGAAACTCAGTTGACAAAAATGTTGTATAATATGTAGGCATGTAGGTGCTTAGGTTACATGAGAGTTTTCATTTTTCAAAACCTATGAAATAGTACATGTAAGTTGTGTCAATCTGTCAATGCCTGTAGATTTCACATAACATAAATAATGAACCTTAATGATGTACACACTACAGTTTTAGGGGTACCTTAAGTGTTCATATCTTTAAATCCTTCAAAAATAAAATGGATAAGTGAATATATTAATGGACAGGTATGTAACAAAAATATAGTATGATGTTAACAATTACAGAATCTAGCTTGAGGTCATATGAGTGTTCATTGTACTAGTCTTTTAGATTTTTGGTATGTTTGAATTTTTTATAACAACATGTTGGGGGCAGCAGATAAAAGTACAACCTGTTCTCCAACATCCCGACCTCTCCTACCATCCTCTACTTCTTTCTTTTGTCCCACAGCATATCAACCTCTAGTAAATATATTTATTTATTATATGTATTTTTTATTACCTGCTTCCTCTGCTACTCACAAGGAGAGAAAATTCTTTTTTTTTTCTTTTTACTCATCTACAGTACAAATAATAGTGCTTGGAACATAGAGGCATTCAATAAATATTTATTGAATAAATAGCTACTATTAATCCTAATTTATAGATGAAGAAAATGAGACAAAATTAGTGAGCAGCTGGACATAGTTAGAAGAACAGGCTACCACAAGGAAAAGATGTCTGAGCCTTCTATATCCTCTAACCTCCTCCTTTAAAAATATAAAGAGGCCAGACACAATGGCTCACACCTGTAATCCCAACACTTTGGGAGGCTGAGGCAGGTGAATCATGAGGTCAGTATTCAAGACCAGCCTAGCCAACGTGGTAAAACCCTGTCTCTACTAAAAATACAAAAAAATTAGCTGGGTGTGGTGGCCGGTGCCTGTAATCCCAGCTACTAGGGAGGCTGAGGTAGGAGAATCGCTTGAACCAGGGAGGCAGAGGTTGCAGTGGGCTGAGATCGCACCACTCACTGCACTCCAGCTTGGGTGATAGAGCAAGGCTCCATCTCAAAAAAAAAAAGAATATATAAGTGAGCCAAACAGACAAAATTTTTGCCTTCTGGAATTTATATTGTAATGGAATAAATGTAAGTCTACCCAAACTATTTACCTATAGTCTCTCAATGGGTTATTTCATAGGAGTAAATGAGAGATACTTTCAGAAACTGTGTTCACTGCTCTCAAGCCAATAAATATTTAAGCTACACCCTCTAAGATATACATCAAGATTTCAAGACAGAAAACACTTACCAGGTGCCTGCCACTTGCACAATATCATTTAAGCATTGTTTCATTATCAAGGGGCAGGGGGACAGAAAAGGAATGGGAACAGACTCTAACCTCGCTGAGCGACTCCACCCAGAAATCTGAGAACAGAGTAGAGCTTAATGAAGTTGGAAACTACCTACACATCACGCAAAGATTGCTAGCCTTTACCCTATATAATTCTCTTAAGTAGGCTGAAGAGTATATCGAGATCCTAAAATTATCTTGTTCTTGTAAGCAGTGTTAAGGACATCTTCGGTTATCGAGCCCTTAGTAACTTCTGTCAAATAGACAGCACTGTCCTTGAAATAGTGTATATTCTATAGAAGAAAACACTTAGATAAGTAAACATGCCAATTCTAATAAGCTTTTAAACACACAAGGAGAATGAAAAGATGTTATTTTGGCAACCTTGCTTGCAAACTTCTCAAGGACAGTAACGTAGTTTTAAACTGTTTTCTATTTGTTCAGCACCCTGACTAAAAGGTACCTTTCCCCTAGTACTTTGTACAGTTACCTAAAAATTGGATTCGAGGTAAATATTGGTTGACCTGGTAAATGAATGATGAAGGTCAGAAAACTATCATATAACTAGATATTTTTAAATACTTTCTACAGAGAAATAAATATCCATTTTCCAAAGGATCTTTTGATTTTGGTAAACGCTTGTCATCATTTCAAACTGAATACACTCAAAAACAGATGAGGATATCATAGTAAAGGAAAAAACAAAATATGAAAAATAAAAAAGTAACTACTGTTGTTCAAAAAATTCATGATTTTTAAGATATTGTGAAAAGTAAATCATCTCAAGTTAGATGGCATAACAAATTTTTAATAGTAACTGTTCAAAAAGATGTAATTCCACAGATTTGAGCAACTAAAAAATTCTGAGCATGGTTTCTGCATGAATATGAATGAGAGAGAGAGACATAAGTGGCTACAGACACCAACCAATCCCACTGTTATGTAAATAATATCTCAGTGTATTCACTCACCTTCCAGTGTAAACCATTAATCTTACAAAAAAAAAAAAAAAAAAAAAAAAAAAAAAAAAAAAAAAAAAAAAAAAAAAAAAAAAAAAGGAAGAAAAACACTGCTTGCTCAATGCTGCCATCATGTGGTTAAGATACTCCACATGTGGTTAAGATACCCCTTGTTCATAAATTATTTGACGTAACCCTCCCTCTGATAAAGTTTTTTTAAAGTTGGATAAATAATACTGTGAGGATGGCTTTGTTTCTATGTGACCACACAAATAATGTCAGAAAGAATTTGAAGCAAAACATTGGGTATTTTTTCTTTGAATGAACTTCAAGTGCAGAAATTAATCATAATTCATGGGCTTGTGACACAAGCACAATATTGGTCCAAACACAATGCAATTTAAATTAGTTTTTCATAATAAATTAGGCATATGCAAATCTACCCCAAACAAAAGTTATGGCTTTGATAATAATCTATATTAAACCTTATAGTCTTATAGTCTACCCAATTAGTCCATCCTCTGTCCTGCTCAAAACTGATGTAAATTTCATCCTGAGTCCTGTGCTTGTCATTCTTTTGAGTCCTTTACTATGTAGTTTTATTGTATTTTTTCTATTTATAATAGACTTGGGTTTTCAAAAAACAGCTCTATTGAAGAATATTTGAATATAATAGGCTGTATACATTTAGAATGTACAATTTGATAGGCTTTGACATATATACATACATATATATATTTGATGTATATATGTATAAAACCATAATCCTTTTAAAGTTTCTCAGTTTCTCAAAAAAAAAGTATGCTGTATATTAAAAACTACAGGGGAATTGCTGAAAGAGTTCTCTTCTATTATTAGTTACTTGAAAAGTTTCTCATCAGGAATTGAAGATGAAATTTATCCAATACTTTATCTGTATCTATGGAAATGATTATGATTTTCATTTTTAGCTTGTTGATATGGTGAAATATATTGTTTATTGTTCTAATGTTAAATCATATTGGATTCCTGGAATAAAACACATTTGGTCATGATGAACTATTTTCTAAATTGTTGGATTTGATTTGTTAATATTTTGTTAATATCTTTTGAATTTATGTTCATGAAGGATACTGCCTTGTAATTTTCCTTTCTTGTAATGTCTTTGCAAGGTTTTAGTATCAGAGTAATGGTGGCCTCATATAATGAGTTAGAAAGCATTCCCTCCTCTTATCACTATTCTTCCTTAAATATTTGGTAGAATTCACCTGGTATGCCATGTGGACATAGAGTTTTCATTGTGGAATGCATTTGAACTACAAAGTCAATTGCTTAACAGAGCTATTAAGACATTTCTTTTTGAGTAAGCTTTGGTAATGTATATCTTTCAAGGAAGTTGTCCACTTCATCTAACTTGTTAAATTAATTGGCATAATGTTATTCAGAATATTTCCTTATTATCCTTTTAATATCTGTAGAATCTATAGTGATGTTACCTCTCTAAGTCCTGGTATTGGTCATTTGTATCTATTCTTTTCCTTTATAGGTCCAGCTTTTGGGTTTACTGATTTTATTTTCTATATTACATTTCATTGATTTCTGCTCTGATCTTTATTATTTCTCTTTTTCATCTTTACATTGTGTTTAATTTGTTCTGGGTTTCCTATCATCTTAAAGTATAAGATGAGATTACTGATTTCGGACCTTTTTTCTTTTCTAAGATATGTGTTTATTGTTACGTGTTTCCCTTAGCTACTGCTTTAATAGTATCCCACAAACTTTGATGTGTTATGTTTTCATAAAAAATACAAAACAATTTCAAATTATTTTCTTCTTTGACACAGGGGTTATTTAGAGGTATGCTATTTACTTTCCAAATACTTAAGGATTTTCTAGATATTTTCATTACTGATTTTTAATTTAATACCATTGCAGTCAGAGAACATGCTTTATGTGATATGAATTCTCTTAAAATTGAGATTAGTTTTATGGCCTAGAATGTGGTATATACTGGAAAATATTCTACATTAACTTGAAGAAAGGGTATTATCTGCCATTTGGAAGACTGTGTTCTACAAATTTTGATGATGTCAAATTGCTTGATATCATACTACAAGTATTCTTCATCTTTACTGCTTTTCTGTCTACTTGTTTTCTCCATTATTAAGAGGTTTTGAAACATGGCAATAATTTTTTATTTGATTATTTTTCCTTGCAATTACATTAGTTTTTGGTCCATGTAATTTGAAGTTTTCTTATTAGGTATGTAAGATATTAAGATTGTTATTTACTTTTGATAAACCAACTCCTTAATTATTATGGAATGACCTCTTTATCTCTAGCAATATTTTCTGCTCTGAAACATGCTTTCATATTAAATAGCTATACTAGCTTTCATTTGATTATTGTTAGCACGGCATATATTTCACCCACTTTTGCCTTAACCTCCCTGTGTCCTTATAGTTACAGTGTAGTTTCATGTAAGCAACATATAGTTGGGATTTGATTTTTATCCAATTTAACAAACCCTGATGTTCAGTTGTATTATTTGCCTTACATTTTCTAGGACAATATTTAACATCTTTGTTGTCTTTTCTCCATTGTTCTGTATTCCTTTAGATTAACTGAATATCTGTGATGATTCTACTTTTTCTCCTTTGTTGGCTTATTAGCTATAACTCTTTGTTGTGTTATTGAAATGGTTGCTTTCATTTTCGTAGTATACATATTTAACTTATCACAGGCTACCTTTAAGCAATATTATGTCATTTCACATCTATTATATGAATCACACAATAATATTCCACCATTTCTTCTAGCCACACTTTTGTGCTATTGTTGCATATATTTTAATTGTGTGTGTGTGTATATATATATATATATATATATATATATTACAAAGCACATCCTACATTGTTTTTTGTTTTGGTTAAACATTATCTTCTAAAATAATATGAGTGATAAGAATAAAAGAATATATTACAACATATATATATATATATATATATATATGCATGAATAACATATATTTATTCACGTAGTTACCACTTCCAGAGCCCTTCATTCCTTGGATAGATCCACATTTCTATCTAGTATCATTTCCTTCTAGGCAAAGGACTTCCTTTAATTTTTTTTTTTTTTTTTGAGTTGGAGTCTCACTTTGTTGCCCAGGCTGGGGTGCAGTGGTGTGATCTTGGCTCAGCGTAACCGCCAACTCCTGGGTTCAAGCAATTCTCCCACCTCAGACTCCTGAGTAGCTGGGATTACAGGCACGTGCCAGGATGCCCAGCTGATTTTTATATTTTTAGTGGAGACAGGTTTCCCCATGTTAGTCAGGCTGGTCTCAAACTCCTAACCTCAAGTGTTCCACCTGTCTCGACCTCACAAAGTGCCGGGATCATAGGCATGAGCCACCACACCTGGCCCTTTTAATATTTCTTATAGCATAGGTCTGTTAGTGGATAATTGTTTTTAGTTTTGAGCTTTCTTCCTCACATGCCTGATAAAAGGACTCTTGCCTTTGTTTTTGAACGTATTTTCACTGGGTATAGAATTTTGGGCTTACGGCTTTTTTTTTTTTCCCTCGTAATACTTAAATGTATTTTTCCATTGTCTTCTTGCTTACATTGTTTCTACCAAGAAATATTCTGTCATTATCCTCTTTGTTCATTTGTATGTAATGCCTCCCAACCCCCTTATTTTTTTTAAGATTTTTTTCTATCAGTGGTTTTGAATAATTTAATTATGGTGTTCTTTGGCATAGTTTTCTTCATGTTTCATGAGCTTGGGAGATTGGTGAGCTTCTTTGATCGGTGAATCTTTGATCTTTGATCTTTATAGGTTTTAAAAAATCTGAAATCCCAGTCATTTATAAAAGGGTATTTATTTCTTATTCATGTAAAGTCCAGTAAAAATTCTACTGCCCTACTTCTTGTAATTTACAACCGTCTGTAATACCTAGTTTCCAAGAACAATGAAAGAAAAACAGAAGTGAAGGACAAAGGCACAACAGCTTTTAACCATCTCAGTCTGGAAGTGACTCAAAAAAAGTCTCTTCCTTTTGCAATCTATTGGCCCGTAGTCACATGGCCTCAATCTAATCGCAAAGAGAAGTCCCAAAATATAACAGGACATGTAGGTATTTGGATAACTTAAATTTTCTCTGTCACAGAAGAAAGGAGGTTCCAAACAGAGAACAGAATGAAAACAACTTTGGGAATATGGGCTGAAAAAGCCTCCCTGAAGCAATGACATTTATGCTAACACATAAAGGGTGGAAAGAACTCAGCCCTAGTATATTTGAAAGATAACCAATATAGTAAAGAGGTCAGAAGCTAACATATTGTTCATGTAATAATATATACTTCCTAACACAGCCTCTATATAATAGATGCTATAGCTATAGAAAACTTTCATGGGTGAGGGTACAAGATCTTCACCAAATCTTGATCAGTTAAAATGTTTATGACTAATCTCTTAGATGTAGAAACATATGCAGAAGGATGAGACTTAATACACACAAAAAGTAGTGATGAGAATGTATAGGATTTACTCATTTCTTCAACAGCATCCACTAATTATCTAACAGATACAAGGTAGATTACACAGACAAAATGTTTTCTGCAATTCTCCCTTTGTGGAATTATTCTGAACACTCAAGCCCATAACTGGGGTTTCTCCCATAGAGAAAGGAAAAATAAATTATAAAACAAAGTCAAATTAAAATTTAGAAATCATCTTGAATTAAATGGAATAAAACAGAAAAGAGTTCAGAATGATAAAAATATTCCCACTCTGGCCAATAATTTTAATAATAATCAGTATTCTGCATACATAAATTTGATAATTTCTCATGAAAAGTAATTATAGCAATACTTTTTTCTCCAAATGAAAAAATGAGTTTTAGACAAATATGCATATTTCCTTGCTTACTAGTGAGGTCAATATCCACAGTTTTATGCCTGCTAATTGCTCAAATATTTTATTTGTGTTAATCTATGCAGCGAACTCAAACTCTTCTAACTCACCTTCTTTAGTTTTATCCTTTAATCATTCTCTACTTCCCTTACATAAACTGGAAGGAGCTAATCCTCAAAGGCTTCAAACTAGATAACTGAAGGGGACAATTGAAAAACTATTTCAGAAAAAGATAGATATGATAAAGTTTCCCTAATTGTGTTCCAGAAATAAATGAGAAGTAGACTTCTCAGGAAACAATTAAATACAAAGCAGGTAAGCAAGCATCTCTCTTGACGCTCTCCTAAATTTCTGCTGTAGGACTGTGACTATGGTACAAAGGATGCTATACTCGATCTCTTGACAATGCTCTGATACTCACTCACTGAGTGAACTCACACAAGTTACTTAGTTCCTCTTAGCTACTCTTGTTCCTTAACCATAAACCTCAGATAAAAATACCACCTACTGGTAAGAACTGTTGTGAGTATTAAATGATTTCTCATATATATAAAGCACTTTTGTACAGTGCCTGGCATTAGAAAATAGTAAATATTTACCATTCCTGCCACTTTTAACAGTTGTCATGAAGTCATAGTTGTAAAATACCCTATTAAAATTTCATTGAGTTAATAATCATTTTTCAGGCTTAGATCTAAATGTTTTCATAGAGTTCATGTAATTTAAACCCTCTTGAATCAAATTCATCCTGCACCAAAACTTACTCCATGACAAGTGGTTTTGAATAATTTGATTCCAATGTGCTTCAAGTTTATGAATACTATAATATCCTTTTTATTACTCTAGTTTGAAAAGGATGCCACTGGTTCCCAGTTTTAAAAGACCATTACTCTAATTTACTTTCTCTATATAGAGATACATACTCCAAAAAATTTAATTTTTAATATGATATCAGTTTAATACATGTAACTCAATAAAACCTAAAAGCAAATAAAATGCCTACTTGGAAGAAAAAAACAATATAACATAAATAACAGACCTCTTTCTCACCTCGACAAAGTGATCACCTATTGATAAGAATCTATGCACAGTCAGGACAGGAGTAGGAAAGCATCTGCATTTGGTCATTTTTATTTCTCCTTAGCTTTAGGACCAGCTACAGAACAAACAGCCAGGCTGTGTACTCTTATATCCCAAGTATTTCAAATCCTGAACAAAGTTGCACGGCTTCTGAACATAAACCAGGGCTTAGCTTGTGACAGGCCCAGTACCATTAAACAGGACAGAATTTTATCTCATTTCTTTGCTTTCTGCCCAAGTGAAATGGAAACTCCTTGCACATTTGGTTTAATACTTATGCAAACCTGTCTTCAAACATTAGAATTATAATTCTAACTTGGAATTTCTTTTATTCAAGACATTGCCATAATTGTGAGAAATAATCTCAGATTTCTAATCATGAAATAATTTGAAATACATATTTACTAACAAAATTATAGACAATAATTTTCTCATTCATTTTTTCATTTGCTTATTGTTTAATTTGTTCATTATAATAATCTTATGAGATATACATAGGAGAGGCTATAGTCATTTACTTCTATACAGCCAATCTACCAAAATAACTCATAAGTTCCACTTATTCTGTAAAACGTGAAGGCTCATGCTGGACATACCAGAGAATAGTTAAAAAAGTATTCCTAACCCTACCAGTTGAGTTTCATAACCAAGAGACAATTTTTGTATTTTCCAGCCTGTCTTTGCCAGTTTTTTCATAGTAAATTATATAATGTAGGTTATAAATAAATTTCAATGGAGTGCAAAAGGGAACAGTTCTTATTTGTAAGAAAACTAAGCTGAATGATCTAGAAAGATTCTCAAGAACTAAAAAGAATTAGTATGACTTAGACAACAGCAAGGCGACTTTGAAGAGTGGTAGGTATTTTGAAAATCTAGACGAATTTTCACTGTTTCACCCCAACATGAAAATCACAGGCAATGAATCATAAGTATTACTGTCAGGAGATGATGCAGAAGTCCAACCAGTGGGCTCCAAAAAGCTTTGAATCTATATTAAAGACTGATGAATGAATATTTAAATTCTTTATGATATAATACAATGTTTAAGGTACATATGCATTGTTTTACAATTTCCTACTTTAGCCAACTTTTTCTATTAACTAAAAACTATGTGTTCCCAATATGTAGTGTAAAAGGTCAATTTTCAATTCTCTTTTTACAAGTAAAATAAGACTCCTCGAAGTTAAGTAACAGTCAAATACAAAGCCAGATTATGAATTCAGACTGTATATATATCCATATTTGAGTTGTATCTTCTGCTAGCAATAATGTACCACAGTGCAATAACTAAAATAAACTACAGGCTACATTGAAAGGAATAGTATATTTAATATGTCTTTAATCTCATTGCTATCATTTTAAACCTTACCAAAAAGAAATTGTGAATAAAAATAGGAATACCATTATTGAGCAAGATAAAACCATAAAAAAATATGTTATAAATGTGGGAACAGAGAAACCAGATGATCAGCAATTTGGTGGTTACAAGTGATAGGCAACTGTATGTGAATGTTTGAAATGTATGTGCTTATGTCAAGCCTTAGTATATTCTGAGAGACAGTGTAACAACAAGGAGTTTAAAAGGCAGGCTCTGAAATCAGATGACCTGAGTTTGGGTCTTGGCTCTACCATTTACTAACAGATAATACTGGTCAATTCACTTAACCTCCCTCTGTCTCAGTCTCCTCAACTATAAAATGAAGCAGATAATTCTTACTATATAAGGGTGTTTGTAGGATTCAATAAAATAATCCATGTAAAGAAGTCCCTGCCACACAGTAAACACACATCACTCACCAGCTAACACTGATGTGCCAGTGAGGGTGCCAACCTAATTGGTAACAGTATTCTTGGCATAGGGGCCAGCCTGCCCAGATTCAAATCCCAGCTCAGTTACTTAGCAGCTCTGTGAACTTGGGAGAAGTTACCCTCTTTGTGCCTCAAATTTCTCATCAGTAAAAAATAATCGAGCTTCATAGGATTATTATGAGAATCCAGTGGGTTAATAAATATAAAGTGCCATTTGTAATATAAATGGCATATAAAGTGCTGTAATATAATCAATGTTAGCCACAGTTTTGCCATTGTTGGCTTTTTGGCTACATAGAAAACTGCCATTTCTCAGAATATCCAGATTTTTTTTAAATCACCGTGGTCACTTTAGCTCTATGCGTCTCACTCTGTTTGAAACACTCAAACAATTTAGTTTCTACCACAGGACTCAAGTAATTTAGTATTCAAAACAGATAAATCACCAGTGCCAGCTAGCAGTGAGCTGCTAATAAATTCACCAAATGAGGAATGTTGCTCAAAGGGGATTTATACAAATATAAATTCATTAAAACAAACAATCTAATGTAGTTTGAAATCTGTGACAAACTAAATATAGTGTAGTCTGAAAACTATGACTATTTTAAATAGTTTTAAACTAACAAACAAAAATTGTATATATGTGTGGGGCACAATATGTTTTGATATATGTATGCATTATGAAACAGGTAAGTCAATCTAATTAATGTATCTAATACATCAGATACGTATTTTCATGATGAGAACATTTAAATCTCCTTTTCGGCAACTTGCAAGTATACAGTATGTTGTTACTAAGTTACCACGTTGTACAATAGATCTCCAAAACTCGTTCCTGAGTAACTAAAATTTTGTATTATTTAACCAACATCTCCACAATCCCCTTCGCAGTCCTCAGTCCCTGGTAACCACCATTAACTCTGTATTTCCATGAGTTTACTGTTTAAAATTCCACCAGCAAGACCATCCAGGTTTTTCTCTTTGTGTCTGGCTGATTCTACTTAGTATAATATACTTCAGGTTCTGTGTTATAGCAAATGACAGAATTTCATTATTTTTAAAAGTTGATTTTTATTTCGTTGTGTATATATTCAACATTTACTTTATCCAGTCAGCCACCAATAGACACTAAAGCTGACTATGTATCTTAAAGTAATGCTACAATGAACATAGGAGTGAAGATATCTCTTTAACATATTGATAACATGTCACTTGGATATATATACAGAAATGGAAATTTTAGATCATATGGTGTGCTATTTTTAATTTTTTGAGGAACTGTCATGCTGTTTTCTAAAATGGCTGTACCAATTTACCCTGTAAACCTCAGTGAGCAGGGGTTCCTTTTCTCTATATCCCCAGCACTGACCTCATTTTCTTGATAACAGCCATCCTAACAGGTGTGGGGTGACATCTCATTGTGGTTTTAATTTGCCTTTCCCTGATAATTACTAATGTTGATCATTTTCACATACCTGTTGGCCATTTGTATGTTTTCTTTTAAGAAATGTTTTTTTAAGGTTACTTTGTGTAGAATGGACATTTTAAGAATTAATATTGTGATATGGTCATATAGCTATTAAAATGTCATACAAACGCCAAGTGGAGAAAACTTCAAAAACTGCAAACTATAAAAAGATTGCATGATAAATACAGTACCAAAAAAGAGACTCATTTTGCATTAGTCAAACAATTGAGAAACACTGTTAAAATTTTTTGGACAGATTTGTGATGTTAATAAACTTCTAATCTTCTCTAGACCTCATTTTCCTATGATATAAGAGTGTTGCATGTGTTGTATTTCTTTTTTTAGTATTAAATGTAAGTGATACTATCGCTATACTAACTTTAACATCATTAATCTAAGCATTATCTGTCAGAGCATTTCTCTCAAGAGAAACCTGTGATAGCTTCTAAGATTCTTATCAACTTGATGTTTTTTGTCAGTGAAGCTATATTGGAGGAAAAGAATTAGAAGTATTATTTTTTGGCATAATTTAAACAGCACAAAAGTTATAACATATGCTAACATATTATATTGTTAAAGAAAAAATATTAATACCATATAAAGATCCCATATAATAGCATTATATAGCTTTACTTTTTGCATACCACATGATTGTTAATCAAAGCTTCCAGAGCTCAAAACTACAAAACTACTGTAACCTATACCATTCCTGCAGTCCTCATTTTGCACAGTTTAAATATGCACAAATTTCAAAACCACACTTTAATGAAATAATCTAGTCCTGCAACAACACAGTTCAAATTCTTAGTAATTATACAAGAGCTGCTAGCTCTTTAGTCCACAAATCACTAAAAATAACAGATGAGATGATGATCAGAGACCAGTCATACACTTCTTTCAAATGATTGGTCACTGCACATTTGTAATCTTCAAACATACACAGCAAAGTGTGTTTTCTCCATGTCCCCCAGAGATAAACCCATATGATATTTTACAAAAGTGGATAACAGACAGAGGGGATTTGCCTATAAAAATAAAAGTATAGCAAAGAAACAAAATGCGATAATGCTGGGATGGAAACTGGATGTAGGTAGAAGATCTGAAAATGGTAACAGCAAACAAAGACAGGAGAAACCTAAGCCTGCATGAAGTGAAGGTACGAACGATGTTGAAAAAGTCTAATGAACATAAAAAACAAAGTCACAGGATTCTAATTTAATGTAAATGGAGTCGTTGGAGAAATAGCTGACCATAGAATGTTGACATTGAATCCTTTGGAAAGATGGTTACACAGCCAGGGGAACTTAATGAAGGTGAAGTCATCACAAAAATGAGGAAAGTGATAGGAACAAAAAAGACGACGTCTCAGAGGAAGTGATACCAACATGTAACTTCACACTGACGTTTCTTTAAATGTTAAGGAACTCTCAGAGAAATTACATAACATTGAAAGTACAATAGACAAAATACTGGGAGCTAATCTAAATTAGCTGGGAGCTAATTTAAAATACTGGGAGCTAAAAAACTCTGGGAGCTAATCTAATTCCTTTGAAAGGAATATAACAGTTCAATTCACCAAAGCATAGTAAAGATGCTCATTCCATCTGATATTAGAGAATTAGAAGGCAAACACTGCTCTAACTACTTTTGATAAGTTTATGCAAAGAAATCATACACTTTATTTCTCAATGTTTCTAATTTCTAAATTACAGTGTACTAAAAAATATTACTTTAGTTTTACTAATTATTCACTTGCCTATACATTTATGAACCACAATCTCTGTTTGAGACACTCAAACAGTAGGAAAGATTTTAAAGCTTTGATAAAAGGTTTTAAAGGCCACAAAAAATTGTTATTTTTACCTTTGATTATTACGATCACATTACCTGGTTTCCTCTTACATCGTCATTTTTAGGGTCCCACACTACTGTGCAAAGCAAGTAGTACATGTATTGCCAATACCTAAATTTTAGTTTCACAGATTTTCTCAATGTAAGCACAAATCATTCAGAAACCACTATTACACTTATTGCTAGTTTAATAGTCCCCTTCTGAATGTGTTTTATAAATTACTTATAGTATCATGATATGATGCTGAAAGATGCCCTCTGTTACTCTTTTAACAAAACCAGATATAGAGAAGAACATTAGGTACCTGGCAGTGGTAACTGAACTAATATACCACTGACTCTTGGGTCCATATTCAATTGATCAGTTATGTCCAAAAGCTCTTCCTGAGAAACATCCTTAGGTTTTAGAATGAGCTCACTACAAATACCTAGAAGAAAAACAAGCAGAGAAGGTCACTTGACTAACTGAATATGGTTTTTCATCAACAGTGTCTGACACAGTGTGGGGCTGTTCCTATTGGGATGAAAGGTTCTGATGTTTAATGCATCATCAGGAAGGATTTCTCCAATAATACAAGTGTATTCTCTTGATTCACATGCATTCTTTGGCCTGGAATGCCAGGTGACCACTTGTACTTGTTTGAGATAAGCTACTATTAGTAGATTAGAAGAGAATAAAAACATCACTATCACACAACTAATTAGGCCAAGTTTAACAGAGTGAACAAGCCAGGTTTATTATTTGATTAAATCAAATACAATGAAAACAAGCCTTTTAGATGTATTCTTTGCATTTTTTCCCATAGAATATAAAACACACTGAATTAACCCTATACAAGTTTTGAAGAAACATCAAATGAAATTAACATAAGGTTTAGTAACTGAATAATCTTTAATAATAATACATGTAATTCAAATGGTACTTATTTGATAATTATCATTCATAATTATCACAATTCGAACTAAAAACAGAAAACATATTTAGTAGCAATTACAACTACAACACATACCCACCTACAGCAGAGGCAGCTCTTATCTTATTCCTGACGTATGTTTTGCTTGCTGGATTATCTCCCACTAAAATTATACTGAGGTGAGGTCTTCTGTTTCCAAGGGAAATCCATGATTCCACACCTTGCTTTATTTCTTTCTGGATATGCTTAGCCATTTCGGTTCCTGATATAATAATGGCTTCATGTCTGTGGAAAGCAAAACAATAAATATAATACTAAAAAGAAAATAAAAAATATTCAACTGCACAAATTTAAGGTACAAAAATGAACAAAACAACCATGATTCTCCAAGCACCCCAAATTTGATTTTTTTTTCAATTAATGTGACACCTGCTCTTCAGGTTTATAAATATTTTATAATTTTGTGAATGATTTAACCTCTGTTATTTAGTTCTACAATATAACCTATCTGCTATAGAATAAATGTGTATGTCTCTTCAAAATTCATATGTTGAAATCCTAACCCCAAATGATATGATATTAGGAGGTGAATCCTTTGGGAGATGATTATATAATGAGGATAGAGCCCTCATAAGTGGTGTTACTGTCCTTTTAAGAAACTCCTGAGATCATCCTCATGCCTTCTGCCATGTGAGGACATAGCACGAAGACAGCTATCTATTAACCAAAAAGCCGGCCCATACCAGACTCTAAACCTTCTGGTGTATTGATATTGGACTTCCCAGCCCACAGAACAATGAGAAGTAAATTTCTGGTTTTTTATAAGCCAACCAGTCTCTGATGCTCTGTTACAGCAGCTCAAATAGACTAAGACACTATCTCCAGTGTATGTTTCTTCACAATTTTTACTTAGGTATTATACATATAACATATATATTATACACATACATGCATACAAATGTATATACATATACATATATATATATATTCATACAAATTATCAAACTACATACTCAAGATCTAGACTATATTATTGCCTAAATTTAAAGTTCTGCCATTTTTTCTAAAGAGGCAGATCAGCACAGCCCAGTTAAAACTGGCAACAATCTTGAAGACTGGGCTCCATTGTTTATCACAGGGCCGCAGAGTCTTGTGACCCCTAAGGCAAAATCAGTTCGTTTTTGGTTAGCATATCCTGTACAAGACCCTGAAGTCATGAGCTTCATACTGAGGGAATGTATTCTCTCCCCAGGTCCACAAGGGGGCGCAATTTCAAGGGCAAGAACTTGCAGCGCCATACCGCCGCACTTCTCCATCCGGGAGCTTAGAGGTCTTTGTTTGACTTTGGGGAAGATAGACTGCCTGGAAACAGAGATCAATCATTCTAGCGGAAGTTTGAAGGAACTCCTCTCATAGGACAAAAAATTTGAATGGGGCGGGAGTAACTCCCAGGTTAAATTCCCCTGCGCTTAGCCTGCAGGGACTCCATCTTTCTGGATTGCCTCTCACTCGGTGTGAGAACTGTTCTTGACTTTTCTCTCTCTCTCCCTCTCACTCCTTTTTCTCTCTCTATCTGTCTCTCTCCCTAAAATAAATCACTTTGCTATAAAACTTTTTGTGTCTGGTATTTACTCCAAGGAGCTCACCTTCGCCGACAGGGTCCACTCCCCCATTCTTGAGCGAGTGTGAGACCCAAGGACCTCAGGCATACCTAATCAGGGAGGGAATAGGGCCATTGTCCCTCCGGTAACAGTGTCCCCTTCGGTAACAATAGTACACAGCTCTTTAACTTACTCAAAGAAAAATAATATTCCATGGCCTGAGGCCAACTCCCTGACAACAGCTGTGAATCTTGCCATGCTTGTCACTGATTATGGTGGGTAAACAGTTTAGTTGCTCCCCAATGCCATGGTGTCATTGCTAATGGAAAAAGTTTGCATTTGCTTCCTGGAAGTTTACTTACTTCCTGGCAGTTAATAGGTATTTCGGAAGGTAAGAAGTGCTATATTTTGATAGATGACATAAACTATCTCCGGAAAGGCACAAAGAAATACTTTCTAGAAGGCCTTTCTACTCTCTATGACCTCAAACTTAAAAGTGGTGAATTATGTTGCTCTTACTATGTGTTTATTTTTTTAAAGCTTTCTGATAAAGTAGAAAGTGGTCCCTTCTTCCTTCTGGCCCTGTCCTATTGAAAGACCTGGTGAAAATATGATTACTAGAAAAAGCATCAAATGTAGGTTAATAAATATTATGAGGAAGAGGAAAACGAGAAAGAGTAAGAAGCAGAGGAAAAAGAGGAGGAAAGGAAGTCCTTATAAACCTTAATTCTTTGTAGTACCTGTACACTTTAAATTTTCTAACAAGGGTAGGTGCCATAAATATCAGACAACACACAAAATGCAAATTTTCCAAAGAAGTCAACTGCTCTATCTAGTAGGTATGTGGACATATAGGTAGAATCAGATCAAAAACACACCATTCATGCATGGCACCAGTTGTCCATAGCATTTATCTCAGTTCATGCAATTTTGATGTAAACAATGTTCTGCTAAGAAGCAATTCCAAATGTGGCCTATGGATATACACATCAAAAACTGCCTGAACTTGCAGACTCCGAGACCCCACAACCACATCTAAATTCAGAATTCCTGGGGGTTGGGGAGGGGGGTGGCTGAAACCTGGAAATCTGCATATCTAATAGTTTTCTACAGGTGATTCTTGTGTATGACCACATTTGAAAAACACTTTAATTGAACATAAAAGTGTATTCTAATAACAATCATAATTTATGAGTAAATGAGCAAAGTGGTCACACAATACACTCAGAACTAGACATTCTAAGTGAACTCTACTTTTAATTCTAATTTTGTCTACGATTCATTAAAATTTTAGTAGCTTTCAAGACATTAAATGTGATGATGGATTCAATATATCGATCTTGTTCTGTCTTATTTCTGTAATAAGATTTATTCAGTATAATTGTTATATAAAAATGACATATTTAAAGTATACAATTTGATGTTTTAATATTTGTATATACCTAAGAAATCATCACTATACTCAACACAATGAACATGTCTATCATTCACAAAACTTTCCAGGTGCACCTTTAAAATTTCACCATTCCACCTGTGTCTGCCAGATTCCACTCCTCCACTGACCATTCCAGGCAACCAATTATCTCTTTTGTTTGCTTTATATTAGTCTGTATCATCAAGAATTTTATAAAAATTTAATCAAATAGTACATGCTCTTTTTTAGCCAGCTACTTCCACTCAGCATAATTATTTTTAAATTAATTTCATGTTGTCGCATGTTTGAACGGTTCATTTCTTTCTGATCGCTGAGTACTATTACACTGTATGGATATAGCAATATTTGTTTATTCATTCAATTATAATTATTAATGGATACTTGGGTTCTTTCCAGTTTTTGATCATAAAAAATACAGCTGTTACAAACATATGTTTTATACACATATGCTTTAATGTATTTGGGGATGGTGGGGGACACAGTCTCACCCTATCACCCAGGTTGGAGTTCAGTGACAGGATCTCTGCTCACTGCAATCTCCGCTTCCTGAGTTCAAGTGATTCTCATGCTTCAGCCTCCCAAGTAGCTGGAATTACAGGGATATGCCACCATGCCTGGTTAATTCTTATATATTTAGTAGAAACAGGGTTTTGCCATGTTAGCCAGGCTGGTCTCAAACTCCTGGCCACAAGTGATCTGCCCCTCTCAGACTCCCAAAACACTGGGATTACAAGTGTGAGCCACCACTCCTGGCTGCTTTAATTTATTTTGAGCAAATAGCTCAAAGTGGAATGGTTAGGTCATATTGTAAGTGTATGTTTAAATATGCTAAAAACTGTTAGGCCATTTTACAAAGACACTGTACTGCTTTGCATTCCTTCAAACAGTGTATCAGTTCTGGTTGCTCTATATACTTGTCATCACTTGGGATGGTCAGGTTTTAAAACTTTTGACATTTTAGTGGACACATGGTGGTATGTCATCGTGCTTTAAATTTCCATTCTCTTAATGAATACTGATGTTGAACATCTTTTCCTATGTTTATTTACCATCTGCAATCTTCTTTGGTGAATTAAATAATTAAAGCTGTTGCCCATTATTTAGTATATTGTTTCCTATTTTGAATTTTTTAAGTTCTTTGTATATCCTATATTCAAGTCCTTTATCAAATATGGGATTTGAAATATTGTCTCCCAGTCTGTGCTTTGCCTTTTCATTCTCTTGCATTTTTAGAACAGTTAATTTTAATGTACTCCAATTTATCAATTTTTCCTTTTAAAGACAATGTTTTCAGTGTTGTATAAAAGAAATCTTTGCCTAACTCAAGGTCACAAATGTTTTCTCCAGTGTTTTATTCTAGATGTTTTATGGGTCCAAGTTATGCATTCAGCTGTATGATTGATGTCTATTTTTAGTTTGGTTAGAATTTGTATGAGGATATTGCCAAATGTTGTTTATGTCTATTGTAATGATCATAAGGTTTCCTCAGATGTTAGTCTGTTAATATGGTAATTGATTAATTTTCAAATGTCAAACCAATCTTGCATTCCTGGGATACATCCCACTTGGTCATTATGTACCTATCCTTTCCAGAAATTGTGGATTTCATCTGAAATTTTGTTAAAATTGTTGCATCTATATGCATAGGTGTTTGTAGTTTTCTTTTCTTACAATGTCATCATGTAGCTTTGATACCAGGATGATGCTGGCTTCATAGAATGAGTTAGGAAGAATGCTATCCTCTTCAAATTTCCAGAACAGTGTGTAAAGAAATGGCATTTTTTTCTTTCTTAAATGTTTGGTAGGATTCACCCATGAAGCTACCTGATTCTGGTGTTTTCCTTTGGAGAAGCTTTAAACCTACAAACTTAAATTCTCTCTAGAGAGATATTCAGGTTATCTATTATTCCCTGAGAGATTTTTTGTAGTTTGTGCTTTGTACCTTCTAATAATTTGTATATAATTATAAACAAATCAAGTTAAAATAAAATATAACTTGTAAGGTTTTTATTTTTCAAAGGAAAGTAACAAACTCACTGTTTCCTATGAATTTCTGGTGAGGATGTTTTATGAATTCACTTAAGTAGCCTTTTGGCACTAATATAATAAGGACCTTGTATATTAGCAAATACTATTAACTGCAGATACAAACATATTCCACCATGACTCATTTATAAGTAGTAGCAAAAATAAAAAAAACTTTCCATAAATCAATTTGTGTCAGCAATATTTTCTTAGGGTAGAACATTATTATAGAAGCAGATTTATCTATTTAATAAAAAAAAAAAAAAACTAGAAGTCACCTAACATAGTAAGCAATATACATTTTATTTTAAAATATAACAACATCTGAACTTTGTCCTGCATTTTATAGCGTGAGTAGCGATGCTACTGCTGACATATTATTGATTGATTCACTCGCTATTAAACATAATAGTTTGTTCACATGCCACTGTGAAGCTGGCAATCACTGAATATAATTCAGGCTAATTATGACCTAGATAGTACAAACCTGTGTGACCTGGAGAGTGTCAGAGAAGACCAATAGCATAAACTGATTCCCAGACTTCAAGGAGACAAACTGTATATAGATTAAACTTAACTGTACCTTGTATACCCAGGTCTAAGACTCTTCAGGGTTTACCTCAAATTATAGCACTGAGGTGCTAAGTTGGCTTGCTAACTAATTATAGCAGTGATACACTCTGGCTAGCTGGTGTTTACGGGTAAATTCGGAATTAGGTCTGTGAGCATTTTCAGTAGCAACTGGCCCCTCCAATTGACTCCCTCAGTCACTGCAGAGATTCAGCAAGCCTAGGCTCCGTAGGAGTCACTACAAAAGGCAAAATGAAGCAACCTGAAATTAATGCAGGTTCAATGGGAGAGTGCCTGTATTGGTTCATGTGCTGGAAGAACTAGTCAACTCACACATTCTCATTACTTTAGTGCATAAACAAATGAGATTTTTGAACATGAAAATTGTTGAAAAGCTAAAAAGGTTAAATAGCAGCAACAACTCAAATGTTCAGCCACTGAATAACACAGCTCCTAAAATTCTTCTCTTGTTGTCTTGATCTCCTCTAATGCATTTTCCATACTGCAGCCAGAGTAATTGTTGTTTAATTATGTCACTCCCCACCACATGCTCATTGTTTATTAACTGAATAAATACATACTGAAAGTCTCCCATGTGCATAGAACTATTTTAGGCAATGGGAATATAAATAACAGGGCACAAAACAATTGCCTACTTTTATGGAAACTATATTCTAGTAGAAGATATAAGTAAATTGAAAAACAGCAAGTATTTAGTATATCATGTGTGACTTGAGGCAGAGAAAGGACTTCTCTGAAAGCCAGAATTATTTTATATAGGTGGGTTAAGGTATCACTTCTCTGATAAATCAGTTGACATGTGAGCAAAAATGAAGGAAATCAAATAAATCATGTAGATTTCTGAGAGAAAAGCATTATAGGCCAAGGGAAGAAAACAGCAAGTATGGGGGCCTTGAGCAAAGAGCATACCTGAAATCTTTGAGGAATAGCAAGAGGCCAATGGCTACAGTGAAAAGACCAAGGGAACCAGGATAAGACATGAAGTCAGAGAAGTAGTGGGACATCAGATTATATAAGGCCCTGCAGGCCTTGGAAAGGATGTTGGCTTTTATTGTGAGTGAGATAGAAAGCCCTTTAGAGATTCTGACATGACTTTCATTTTTAAAGTAACTGGTGAAAATATGGAGGATAAACTCTGTGAGATCAAGAGTAGAAGTGGAGACTCCAGCTAAAAAGCTAGTGTCGTATAACAGGCAACAGACAATGGGGAGTTAGTCAACCGGGTAGCAGGGGAGGTGCTAAGTAGTCTGATTCTGAATCTATTTTGAGAGTGAAACCATTGGGATTTACTGAGATTGGGTGTAGGATATGGAAAAAAAAGAAAAAAAGACATTAGGCAAACACGACTCCAAAATTTTTGAACTGAGAAATTGGGGGAATAATTTTAACTAAAATCCAAATTCCCTATGGCTTACAAACTTCTGCATGAGCTACTTTAACCTCACTGCTGAAGAACACTGTGATCAGTGAGTCCCACAGTACACGCCAGTGATGTTTTAATTCATGAACTGTACCATGTTCTCTCTGGGCCTTCACATACAATATTCCCTCTGCCTGAAACACTCCTCTTTCTCACCTCTCCAACTACCTTGCCACGTCTGTCGCACACATTCCTGAAGTCTCAGCTTATGAAACACTCTGGGAAATGTTTCCTGACCCCTGTACCCCGGGACTCTGCTATGAGTTCCCACAGTACCCTGTTTTTATCCTTTTGTAGTATTTTAAATCATTGATATTGTTTAGTTGTCTATTTGTGTTCTCTGGTTAGACAGCCTGTAGCTCTCCATTTCTTTATGGTCAATTATTGTTACTTTATTTTGTTCCTTTTGCGGTGTCATGTTTCCCTAATGATTCATAGTTCTTATGGCCTTTCATTGGTGTCTATCACTTGAAGAAGTAGGCACCTATTCCAGTCTTTATAAACTGGCTTCAGTCAGGAAAGCCCTTCACCAGTCAGCCTGTCTAGAGATTCTTGATGAGCCATCTGGCATGGTCCATGGATGAGCTTGTTGCTAAAGTCTTTGGATTGGTTGGCAGATGGTGGGCCTAATACCTCAACTCACAAGGGCTGATCTGGTACTTGGGTAAATAGGGGTGGGCTGTCAACTGGGTATGTAGGAGCAGGCCTGGATCCCGGGTCTGCAAGTAGAGACCTGAAGCCCAGGTTCGTGGGGGCCATCCTGGCAGGAGGGCAGGTCTTGAGTCTGAGTCCTTGGGGACCAGCCTGGCACTGGAATGGGCCTGGTCCCAAGTCTGTGGGGACTGGGCTGGCATAGGGTCCCCTGGAATGGGACTGGTGTCTAAATCTGCAGGGGCAGACCTTGTACCTGGAACCATAAGGTCGGGTCAGGAGCTTGGGTCCCTGGGGATAGGCTTGGACCTGAATTCATGGAGGCTGACCTGGTACTGGGGTAGGCTTAGAGTGTGGGTCCATGAGTTTGTACCTGATGCCTAAGTCTGCGGAAGCTAAACTGGAATCTCTGGGTGCTGCTCTGGCATTAGTACAGGCCTAGAGCCTAGGTCTATAAGGATTGGCCTACAGACTGTGTCTGTGGGGGCTGGCTTGGCACTGGGAAGGGCAATACTGTTGCCTGTTTTTCAAAAGTTGTTGGAAATAATTAATCAACATATTCAACAAGTAGATCAAATGGGGGTAGAGGCACATTCAGATTTAAAGTTTTTAGTGAACTGTAATCAGTGAAACCAAAGCTTACAAATAGAAACGTTATCTCTTCAAAAGGAAGGGAAGAAGGGAACTAATTAAAAAAATGATAGCTCAAACAATGCACAGGTAATTTTGATTTCTACCCTTATAAGAGAAGAGAAACAGAGACACACATACACACAGACGGGAAGTGAAATCTCAGAGGGAAGACAACCATGTGACAAGAGAGACAAAGACTGGAGTTATGCAGCTGCAAACTCCTTAGGAACATCAAGTACTGCTGGCAATAACCAGAAGCTAGTTGACAGACCATGTGCCTATAGTTACTTTGTTTCAGACTTCTAGCCTCCAGAAGTGTGAGAACAGATTTCTGCTGTTTCAAGCCACCTAGTTTGTGGAACTTTGTGTACAGCAGAAATAGTAAATAAATACATCTATACTCATAATTTTAAGTAGTCCAATTTCTGAGAAGACTCGATGGAGCTCATATTTTTTGTTGAATAAAATTTCATTGAATAAATTACTCTTTTGTAACATAATGGAATATAATTGAGAAAAACTTTAATGTTCCTATATCTAAATTTGGCAAACTATTTTTAAAATCATACACAAAAACAACTTATTTGATGACTTTTATCTAAGTATTCATCACAGAAAAGTACTTTGAAAAGATACACAAAGATAGCACCTGTGAAAATATTTAGGCTAAAACACCTTCCCATTTCAATGTGGAAAAAAAAGTAGAATTAAGAGTATTCCATTTAGCAGAGTTTACATGGTACTTCAGTATCTATAGAGACAGTAACTTTAAAACTAAAATAATGATTGTCTAAAGCAAAGTTTCAATTTGGAACTGTTAAGAAAGTTGCAGAAAATTTAATTTTAAAATTAAGCATAAGGGCTGGGCGCAGTAGCTCACGCCTGTAATCCCAGTAGTTTGGGAGGCTGAGGTGGATGGATCACAAGGTCAGGAGTTCAAGACCAGCCTGACCAAAATAGTGAAACCCTGTCTCTACTAAAAATGCAAAAATTAGCCAGGTATGGTGGCACATATCTGTAGTCCCAGCTACTTAGGAGGCTGAGGCAGGAGAATGGCTTGAACCTGGGAGGCGGAGGTTGCAGTGAGCCAAGATGGCAGCACTTGCACTCCAGCCTGGGCGACAGAGTAAGACTCCATCTCAAAAAAAAAAAAAAAAAATTAAACATAAGATCTTATTAACTTTTTTCAGAAAACTATCAGTATCAAGGTGTTAAGAGATAAAGCTAAGAAGCTGATTCAAGTATGTGAATATGCACCAAGAATAATTATTCATGCTGAATATTCATGTAATATAAATTTTTATTTTGTTTTAACATATCAGGATATAAATTATCTTTAAAATGTTAATTTTGAAAATGGTTTGAATGAAAATTTTATAGGTTCACTAATATATTTGTAAGCCAATAAATATTCCAAATATATCATTTTCATTACATTCATGCCCCTTTTTACTCTAAAGCAGATACTAGTTTGGTCAAAAAAATTATAAATTGAACTTGCCATTAATGTTTATCAAAAATGAAATCCATTTGACCCCTTAGATACTGTTTACATGATGTGCCCTGTTATTACTTGCTCAGGTGATGTTTTCTACAAAGGCAGAAACAACCTTCCCCCAAAGAAGGCAGGAAAAGGAGCGCTCCCTTCCAATAGCCTATTTCTGGGCTAGTAACTAAATGTGGCTTCATCAGGAAGCACAAATTAAAGGGAGGTGGTGGCTAGTGAGTAGCAGGGCAGCACTATGAAGTATAAATTACTCACCTGAAATCAGAAGTCCTGAGCATCAGAGCTCTGGGTCACCATTAGTAGCAATTATAAAGTTAGGCAAGTCACTTAGCTGCTCTCAAAGGCATGCAATTTCTTCATCTAGATAATAGGAATACTCTTTTGTTAACCTCACATTACATAAGAGAATCTGGCTAAAAGTTCATTGGCTGGTTTGTAAAAGTGGCTCTCTCTCCTAGTTTCTAAATAACAGATGATGACATATTCAGATAACCAGGAGCATTATAAGAGCAGAAAATCTTTAGTACTTAGTGCTCTTTCCATGGATTTGTTTACCTGTACTTCCAGAAAATAAACTAACCACCTTAATCTACGCTTACTAGAACCAAATGATGTACTTAATAAAGTAGAGCAAAGTAACAAGGCGGGGATTATTACCATGTATCAAAGTACTCCTCCACAAAATAGTAATGCAACAACAAATAAAACCTAGTCAAGATCAGTAGTTTATTTAATTTGTATACTTCACAAATCTACATCTTAGTTTCAATCTCATCTTTATTCACAGCTTCAACTAGAGCTTAATGAACTATTTTGGGATCCATAAAGATGAAAAATCCTAATATGATGATTAACAATTCCAAGCTCTCCCCAGGCCCTAACATACAGTTTAATTGCTTTATATCTTGGGGCATACCTTGGATATCTTGAGTTTGTACAACAGAAATGAAACCCAAAGAAACCAGGACAAAATTCCATAAAGAATAAAACAAATCACCAGTATAGCGAGTCTTTTGAGGTGCACTGCTAAAATAAACGAATACATATAAGTGCTAAGTTTATGGCCTCCTTAAAACAATTTGTTTCACACCCCAAGTACCCTATTCACATCTTGAAGTAATTTTACTAGAAATTACATTTGCAAATCAATAAAAAGTAAAATAACTCATTTTCCTTATGTATGACTCTTCTTGATATTCAGTTTTTTAACTAGTTAACTCTTTCTGACTCTGTAGTATTAAACATATCCATGCATTTTCAAACTAACTTTGTCGGAAAGAAGCTTAGATACTAAGCTTTGTGCTGCAAAAGCTCTTGGCCTGTCTGTTGAAACCCGTGGACTCCTCAGAACAATCCTTTTAAACATTCAATATAAATTACAGATTACAAGGAAAACCAGTTTTACTGAAATACTATCAAATGCTTTTTTTTTAAAAAAAAGTATGAAATAACAGGATCTAGTGGTAGGTCTAACTACAATATCAAAATAGTGATGTACAGTTGATGTTTTGTGGTATCTGCCTCAACTTTGTGATACTGAAATATTTGTGATTTATATTAGCAAGTCACATGTACTGCTGATACTATGTTTGTTGCCAACATTGACAACTGAAAAAAAATGCTAAATTTATTAGATGTTAGTAACCTCCCATCCATGTTTACGGATCCCCTGAATTCTATACATAAGGTCCGAGTTAAGAACATCTCTGAGAGAATCTAACAAAATAATTTCTAAAATTTACATGTAAAATTAGCTTTCTAGATTCACAAAAGTTCTATGAGATTTAATGTTAATAAATGTTTTCAAAAAGAAGAAAAAGCAAAAGTGAGATAAGTAAATAATTATAAGCTGTTTGTAGAGAAGAACACTGGAGAGATCATGTGGGTTCACGCCTTGTCTTCACCATTTATTTACTATGCCAACTTGGACAAGTTTAATTTCTCTAAGCCTCAATTTCTCAATCTATTAACTGGGAATAGTAATAGTGTTTACTTCATTTAGTTGTTGTAAGGATCAAAGGATATAACGTAAGTGAAAAATCTCAGCAAAGTGCTTAACACTAAGAGCTCCTTAGATATTAATAAAAATGTATTTTTCAACAATACAACTGAATTCCTTAAAAGCATGATGGTATTCATTGCAGTTAATCACAAATGGGGGGGGAAAAAAGCTAGGGAGACAACGTGTTGTATACACATACACTCATTTTAGAATTATGAATCTTTAGACAGTCTTTAGATCTAGGGACACTCTAATGAGCCTAATTATAGAAACCTTATATACGGTTCATATGACTAAGTGAGCAAACCTGGTTGGTATGAGGTTGACAAGAACACGACCTCGATCTGAGAGTAAATTATTACATGTTTTCTAAGAACTAGACATTAAAAAGCAGCAAGATGGTTAGGTAAGTTAGGGCCAATTGATTTAATGTAGTATGATGCAGTCATTGAAATCTAATAAAAACAATAGCAACACAGAAACTACTTATGATGTAATGTTAAGTGGAGCAGCTGGCTAAGCCTTCCTGGATAATATCCCTCCCTGAATTCTTCAACACTACTGTTAATTTAGGTTCAGATTGTGTTCTATTGTGACCATAAAGTTTTCTACCTTGCACACAAAATGTTTTCTCAGGTCCCAACTGAATTTCTTAAAAGCAAATCTCATTTATTACTAATCATTTCTTCAATTTAGTATACTTATTTACAGTTCAAATTTCACATAAGCTCCTCTCTTAAACCTCCTTCCACAACTTAATTATCTGTAAGCCAAACTGTAATTTCATTGAGCTCGATGGGATTCATTGAAAGAGCATGTGCCCATGAAAAGATCATCTGGTATTGCTCCTTTCTGCTGTTATCATCCTCCCATCAGAATATTAACATGAAAGAATAAGGCATTTGAAAAACAAAGATTTGGGTAATTTTAACTAACAAGATCTAAAATTAATATTAGTCTATCTTTTTCATCTACTGATCTATTTTTGTCAAAAATCTTGATTGATTTTAGAGATACTAAAACATATTATCTCTGAACAGCTGGAACACAGAAAATAAAACTTAAAGATATGACAGATCAAATGTTGAAATATTTAGTTTCTGAATTTAAAATAACACGAGAACTTCTTAGAAATCAAAATTGTAGCCAGATAGCAATTATTTTCTCATTTTCAGTAGAATAGGAAGGAAGATAGGAACACCACCACATTATCACATTTGCCAACTAAATAGAATATGATTTTGAGAAACTGCCTTTCCTAGTCTTCAGAAGAAATAGAAATACAGAGTAAGTACTAGAGGGAAGAGTCTGAAGAAAAATGAACATTGTCACTGATAAAATTGTATCTCTTTTTTATTATTAAACTCAACTACCTATGGTAAAAGACATGAATACTTAACACAAATAAGTATCTTTTACTAGTTCCAAAAACATGGTCCAGCTGCAAAAATTATAAAGTTGCTTCCAGGGAGACACAATGAAAGGTGAAACTTCCATAAGGACCTGTAGGCAGTATACATTATTTTTAAAGCTAAAAGAATAATAGTATGAGGAGAAAAAAGAGAGTCTACCAAATTAACAATCTGAGGATTCACTGAGCAACAGGATAAAAATGGAATGTTTGGGATAGCCATTTAGTTAATTAAAATAAGTAGTTCAGGTAGAATAAAACAAAGCAGGGTTTGCGAAAGTCCCTCTGTTGCAGAATATCTGCAAATCTGCTTTGAGCATGGCATTAATGTGCAAGGTCTATAACCTTCCCACCCAAATGGGATGGGATGCTACCAGGCTCCTCAGACTGAAAAGCACTGGGCACAAACTCATGTGATGTCTTTTAACCAAGGATATTTCGATTTGTAAAATCCTTACATACCACAACAAAATGGGAAAACTTTAATTACAAAGACTTTTTAAAAAAAATTTAATCTTTTGCCTGGATAGGTAATTCATTTCAAGAAACAGCTGCAAGAATTAGAAGGGCTTATTTATTACTTTAATTTCTCCCAATTAAGAAGACCTAAGTTCTCATGCATAAACAGGAAAACAAATTCATCGCAAATTTTAAAGGAAAAATCATTGAGAGAAAAATGTTAAATAATACTTCAAGATGTTGTAACCTGCAAACTCCAGCAAACCTTATTTATTGAAATTCTACTTTAAAAATCCTCCACTAAAAAGTACTTATAATGTTCCATTATTATAGATATGTAGTCAAAATATGAAAAAATAATCAGAGATACTTTTTCAATTAAGGCTCTACGTAGTTCATAAATGGCAATAAATCTGTTAATTTAAAACAGTATCACTGGGATAAGGGTTTCTCAAACTCAAAGGCAATTTTCAGTGAGAATAACACTAAGGTGTAAATTTCATGGAAAAGAAATGATGTCAGACTTCAACCACATTAACTATGAAGAAGTAGACAGCTAATATGTCACTATATATATAAAAAAGATGACTGTGGATGGGGTCAAGTGGGGAGGCAGACAGTGGCAACCTCTGGAAGATGGAATCTCTTCTCTCTGCTGGTCCTAGAAGAGAAAAGAGACACCAATAAGCATCAACACACTGTCCGAATTCCTCCCCACCCGAGACCCACCAGTCCACAGGTGTTTCTCAACCTTGGGGCCAACTTCACCTTCAGAGATGGTATTCAGTGTAAAGAGGGCATCAAAACCCCTGCCTTATCTTAACTTGCCTAGTGCCATCTGTAAAAAATAAAAACTATTAAAATAGATTATTTATTTTTATAATTATAATCTGCATCTAGTGGGACTGAAACCAGCTGGGCTGAAATTAATAACTCTTACTGTGCATATGGATAATAGCTTTCCAAAATCTTTGCACTCAACTGTTTTAAATTATGAAAAGGTTGTTAAGTATAACTTAAAAGTTCTGAATTCTCCATGAGTTGGGGTATGTGTGTGTGTGTGCACGTGCACGTGTGTGCGTTTGTGTACGAAGCAAGTGGCTACAACCAAATTTTGGGGTTGTAACTGTTATTTGTAATGACTTTCACTCAATGTATGCAGGTCATGGAGAAAATGGAAAGATAGAGTTGTTTACAGCAAGCGGACAAAGGGAAATTAATCAAGTTGCACTATTTGAAACAGGTTATCCTCAACCTGAAAAGCAGCCCTAACACAACTGACATTCAGAGAATAATGATACAAACAAGTATTTAGAGTGACAGCAAATAATTCCCTCAATTCTTTCATACAAATAGAATTCTACAGAATCTGCTTTTCCTAGGGAGTAGAGCTAGCTGGTAGTTCCAAAGCAAGTGGCACATTCTTACGCACAGCACTACCGCTTACAAAACAACTCTGATTCACTGTTATGTTCTCACATATCCTCGTGGAAGACCTAGTCACTAGAAACTATATCCAAGCACATCCTATAGAAAGTAATTTTTAAATTCAGTCACTCAAGACTAAGATCTAAATGTACACAATAGGGAGTTAATTGATTTAAATTAAATAAACAGTATCTATGTTTCCATGTTACCAATCATTGTTTTGTTCTAGGGATTGTCCTGGGCACCGGGGGATACAAAAACTCGAGTGAGACAAAATCTTTGGACGTAAAACGGCAATGAAAGCGCATTTCTGGAAGCCTTGAAAGTTTAAAAACAGAGGCTCTTCTGGACTCACAGGCTCTGGGTCAAGAAAATATATTTTCATCTTGTTAAGATGGATTTTGCAAGTAAGACAAGTAAAGTAGAAGACAGAAGGGTGTGTATCCTTTTGTATTTTCATGGTTCTTACCAGCAACCAAGTCCAAAGAGATATAATGAATGTAAGTCTCACCACTTTACAGAGGTTTAGGGAGAGCCATACATGAAAAGACTGAGAAATTGGGATTGATCTCTGGTTTTGTGAAACCATACATAATTTAGAGTTGGAAAAGACCTTGACAAAACCATTAACAAAGGAATTCAGAAACGCAAACATTAGTAAGCCATCTGGACAACGCCTACTCCTTTACTTACGAAACACTACAATAAGCAAAGTAAAAACAAATGTTTGACCAAGCAGACCACGTGTTTTTATGGTATCTTTTCTTAGTGCCTCAAATGTCTTCCTAAAACACTCAATTGCACCTGCTGCAAAGATGGAACGTTCTGGTGCCAGAGCCCAGAGCAGTACACGTTTTCGCTCCCCGAGCGGAGGCAACTGCGACTCACCCGCGAGGCCGGCAAGGCCACCTCACAGCCAAGGCGCTCCTCCACCCAGCCCGCCGCGCGGCCGCCCACGAGCCTTCGGCCGCCCGCGCCCCCGCTGCCCTCCCACCGCCAGCGGCTCAGCACCCCGAGCCCGCAGCCCTCGTACCTCACACCGCTGCTCCGAAAGCCCCGGAACGCGCTCCTGGGCCCTCCCGGGGCTCTCACGGGGGATGCTGTGCTCCGGCCCAGCGCCGGCACTCGGCCCAGGCGGCCGCGGAGCAGCGAGAAGCCACGGGCCGGCACAGTCATGGCCGCGGATCCCCGGCTTCCGGACCGGGGCTCCACCTCCCGCGGCTCCAGTCCTCGCGGCTGGAGGCCCGGCTCCGCCCTCACCCGGCCTGGCGGGGCAGCGAGTAGCCCCTGCCAGCCAGGTTCCGGGAGGCACGCGCAGCAGGGTCAGGAGAGGATCCCAGGGCGGGGTGGGACTGAGCGGGCGCCGGGTCCTCAGGGGGCGGGGCCAGGACCCAAGCCCCCGCGCCCGCTGAGGTTGTGAAGGCTCTCCGTGTGGCCTGGCGGCTCGGCCCGCATCCAGCCGACACGCAGCTGGCATTCCCACAGCGAAGGCACAGAGAAGGCCTCCAAACTAATCACTTTAGGCTGCACGCCCCACTTTCCACCAAGCCGGAGATCCTGCCTAACAGTCTCCGAGACTACGTGGAATTGGATTTAAAGCAGGAAAGAAGTAATAGGTTCACTGTTTCCCACTCCGTTTGTGAGATTCCTTGGAAGCTGGAGAAAAAACAAAGGTGTGTGGAGAAGGAGCAGAACCTGGCTTAACATAGAAGGTCTGGACCTTAGGATTTCTATACTACTTTATCATCTTCGTTTTGGGAAGGGAATACTGACCAATATCTGTCTTTTCCTGAGTTTATGATCAAGTCGATGCAGGTTAGGAACCCTGCATTGTGTGGTGGGTTTGTAGTGAAGAAGCAAAATATCTGCTCCATCTGACAAAGTAAAACATTAGATTGTCCATTCATTGTGCAAATTAAAACAGACACACAAAAGACACAGTCACAGATAAAAACAGTTGCAAAGTTAACAGGAAACAACTTTTCTCTCAAGGTCAGGCTGCAGCTGCGTTGTTGAGTCAGAACAACCTCTTTCACAGCTGCACTTTTACTGAGAAAAACTTGTTTTTTTAAAATCATAGACTGTCAGAAAACTTGCTCTTTAAAATCATATCAATAAGAATGGGATACCCTACTCTGGCCTGGCTGATCTAAATCCATTTGACACAAATAAGCAGCCTAAAAGAAAATATAGGGGAAAA
>NW_016107795.1:547916-590065 GCF_001604975.1 Cebus imitator
AAAAAAAAAAAAGAAGAAGAAGAAAGAACAAGCAACTCAGTTAAAAGTGAGCAAAAGGTCTGAAGAAACCCATCAAAGAAGATATACAGAGGTCAAAAATATGGGAAAATATTCAACATCATTTATCACTAAGGAAATACAAATTAAAACAACAATGAGATACCAATACACTCCTATTAGAACAGCTGAAGTCCAAGAAACTGATAATAGCAAATGCTAGCAAGAATGTTTGGCAGCAGGAACTTTCATTCATTGTTGGTCAATAAAAAAAATGGTTCAGTCACTTTGAAAGACAGATTGGCAGATTCTTACAAAGCTACATATCATTTAACCATGTGATCCAGCAACCATGTTCCTATATATTTACCCAACCGATTTTAAAACATGTCTGCAATAAACCGTCATTTGAATGTTTATAGCATCTTTATTCATATTCTCCGGAAACCAAGGTGTTCTTAAATAAGCGATAAACAAATTGTGGAATATTTATACAATGGGATATTATTAATCAATGAAAAGGAGTAAGCTACCAAGCCATAAAAATACATGGATGAACCTTAAATAATACTGATAAAATTAAGGAAGCTAGTCTGAAAATGCTACATACTGTATGATTTTTATTATATGGCATTCTATAAGAAGCAAAATTATAGAGACAGTTAAAAGATCAGAAGGTTGACAGAGGTTCAGAAGACAGGGCAGAGGTTTGAATAGTGGAGCACATAAGATTTTTAGGGCAGTGAAACTATTTTGTATGATACTGTCATGGTAGACAGATGATGCTGCACATTTGTTAAAATTTAACAAAATTTCACAACACAAAAAGGGAAACAATGTAGGTCATATTAAAAATATTATTCGTATTGGAAAATTATGTTTTTTACAATGTTACCAGAATCAAGGCTCTGTTTGTTCCCCACAACACTTGCATAGAAAAATAAGATACTATTTTGTTTGTATGTTCTATATACAAACATTTTACACATTTTATCTAGATGTGTAAAAGTGTTTTTTTTAATCACATGGAATGGTTTTTCAATATTAAAAAGTGGAGGGAGATTTGTTTAAACAAATATTTATAAAAGAAATATGTTCATCATCCTGGAAATTATTTGTGATAAGGAAACATTCTTTACTCCTGTTGCATTTCTCAGGCAATAAAGTGGTGCATCCATGCTATGTCCTATTTTGTCAGCAAAGATACTATTTATCCTTTACATTTTTGTATCATAATAGATTTAAAAACTCTAATGTTGTTCATTGCAGACATTCATTTGTTAACAGATTTGTTTCTTTTTAATGTTTTACCTAAAATTTGACATGCTTTCAGGACAGGTTTGCCTCTTACTTTATTTAACATTGTAGAAATGTAATTAATAGAGCCTCTTACTTTAACATTGTAGAAATGAAATAAACAATGCTCATTACTCAGTTTAGCATAGAAATTCTTTTATATTATCTTCCAAATTGATCAGTTAGCAAAACTTAATTCACCAATAAAATATTTCTGCTATGATGAGGATGTTTACAATTTAAATTTTAGAACTTGTTTTGGATGTGATTATATGTACAAAAATCATTTAACATGCTCATGCTAAGAACCGACATAACAAAATTACTGAAATAAATGTGCTGTGAGGAATGGAAAAAATATATATTATTTAGCAGATTGGTGATTTTCGGAAGGAATGAAGGCTGTGACAAGAGAATCTACCGTATTACACGTATATGAAACAATCTCACTGGAAAGGGTGGGGAAAAGGTGCTGACCTAAATAACTTTTGAATTGCAAGGGTAAAAGCCTGACAACAGAAGAAACTGCATACAGGAACTGTGCTGTAGTTAATAAAGTCATTGATTTACATTAACAATTCTGATATGGCTATACATGTATACTGGAATTAAACAGTTATTTAAATGGAAGTGGATGATAGGAGCCAGGTTCCTCATTTTTGGAGTGGCAATTTACAGATAAGCAATGGGAGGAGGCTAGAATAATCCATATGATAATGGATGAGTGTTGGGAACATCAGTTTTGGCTTAATATAAAAACAGATGGTTACATATAGAAATATTCATGGATGTTTGAATATTCAGGAATTAGTATACATACATATATTTATTTGCTTTGCCAGCTGAGAAGGTCTAAAAGAAACAACACCCAAAACCAATAAGCACATCTGCAGCCCAGATCTTGGTTTCTAATGTCATTCTACAATAACGGGAACCAGGACTCCTTGGAAAAATGGCGGATTCTAGGCTGTGGAAATAGATCATCCTAGAGCATCATGTAATTCTTGAAAGTAAGGAACTCAAATAAATCCCATATTGATGGGGATGTGTCAGGGACGGGAGCCAACTGAAAGGGTTCCTAATGCCCAAATCTGGAACAATTATCAAAATAAAGTAGTGTTAGATTTTAACCCAAAGTATAAAATGAATATCCATGAGCCCAGACTCATATAAATAAATGTTATTGAATAAATAAATAATTGGGGGAGAGAAGAAACATGATCCAGGATTCCTAAAATTTATGTAGATACTGAACTCTGAAGGAGAAGGAGTAGAATTCTTTACTTCTTAAATGGGAGCTGATCCTAGTGACTTCTTTTCAGAGATTTCAGTTTAGGAAATGGGACAAGAGAGTAACTTACCTATGGAGAAGCCTGACAAACACTACCTCAGACAGGTGATCAGGATTAACACCGATACATCATGCTGATAGCATGGATACTTGATGCAATGTGATGAGAATTGTACTTTACCTCTGTAATCTTCCTGCAAAACCCATAACTCCAGTCTGATCATGAGAAAAACAAATCTCGGTAGAGGGACATCCCACAATATACCTGAAGAGCATGTCTCAAAACTGTAAAGACAATCAAAAACAAAGAAAGTCTAAGAAACTGTCATAACCAAGAAGAACCTAGGGAAACCTGACAACTAAATATAATGTGGTATTTTGGATTGGATCCTGGAACAGAAAAATGGCCTAACATAGAAATGAAGAAGATCTGAATAAAGTATAAACTTTTGTTAATAGTAATTTATCAATAGTAATTCATTATACCATATAATGTAAGATGTTAATAATAGGAAAAACTAGATGTGTAACATATGGGAAACTCAGTACTATTTTCTCAATTTTTCTGTAAATTTAAAACCATTCTAAAAAATAAAGTCTATTTTTTAAAATGTCTATTTAGCCAGGGTAGGTATATATTAGAATCAGTACCAGGAGAGATTATTTAAAGATGGACTTTATCCAAGTTTTATTTATCGATCTATTTGTAGTCATTAATATATTTATTAATATTTCCTCCTGGACCAAAAAAGGTAAGACTGATATATTTTTTCCTTTTTTAATTCTCAATGTGCTTCTAAAACCTGCTCAACAAATATTGAATTCATTTGAATTGAATCAGAGATGGTTAAAAATTACAGAGAAAGAAAGCCAGTTGCTAATGTGGAATAAAAATTTTCTCCCATGATTATTTCAAGGGTTTCAATGAAAATGTTGAAAGTTGCTTTAAAAAGTACAATGCATTTTTATGCCACAGAGATATATGCTTTCAGGTAATTACAGTGTCCATGGCATTGCTTGGAGCATCTGATTTAAGAGGTTCCATTTATATTATCAGTTATCTTTTCACTATGTAACATTCATCGTTGTAACAAAATGTTTCAAAATGATTATCAGCATGTCCACAGTTAGCACTGGCATCAAAAGCTACCAAAGTTGGAGTAGGTTGGTATTATTCTATCTACCACAACATACAACTCACTTGCAAATTGTGAAGCATAACAACAAGAATATTCCTGAGCCTACCGCCCAATGTAAGAATTAGAACCATTGATTGATATCAATGAATAAATCTATTTGCTTCTTCTATATCCCAAATTTTTTATCAGAGGCAATCATTGTCTTGAATTTTGTAGTTTAATCCTTTTGATTTAAAAATAATTTAACCACAAATATATCTTTTAACAATATAATGCTTAGTCTTGCTTGGTTTTTGTTTTGTTATTTGAGCTTTAAAAAAATGATATTAAGCTGGATGCAGTCTTCAAGCACTTGCTTTTTCCGTTTTACTCTGTGTTTCCAAAACATATTTATTTTGTTGCTTGTAGCTACAATTCATTCATTTTTTTTCTGCTAAATATTATTAAATTGGGGGCATTTATTTTTTCACCAGCCTATCAATAAATGTCTGAGTTTGTATAAGGCAGAATCTAGAAAGAAACAGAAACCACTGTAGGTACTTCAAATAAAGGAAATTTAACATAGGGATTTAATTAAGTAGATAATGGAAGAACTTAGAAGCCAAAAAGGATACAAAACAGCCCAACAGCAGGAAACCACTAAAACGGCTACATCTGGAGAGATAGCCAGATAGAGCAAGAGGCGCTATCAGAATTGAGAAGATGAGACTCATGAGAGCTAGAATCATGGCAAAGGCTGCCTTGCACGACCTGGAACTATCTAAACAATGATTGATGAGAGGAAACTACATCCACAAGGGAGACAGTAGAAAGATAAGAAGAAAAATAAACTGGGTTTCCCTTTCTCCCACCCTTCAATACTTTACTATTGTTTTCCATTGGTCAAACCTACTTGGAAACCAAAAAGCAAAGGGACCTAAGAAACAGAGTCTTCTGGGATACAAGTTCAGCATGGAAACTGGACTAATGAGCTCAAATCTGTGTTTCCGTGCTGCACCAGCCTAGGCAAAAAGAGTAATATTTTTCTCAAAAAGTACATTTCTCTGGCTTCACTGTCACCAGCTATATGAAAACTCCATTCCACACTCAAATTCTAGCCAAGTGGTTTTGAAAGCTGTGAGGAATCAGTGCATATATGCTTTCCAAATCCTCTTGGTCACCATTAAGTGTCTATCATTTTTTTTGCATTATTTTCTGACTTACTGTGATACCTCTGTTGATGCTGCTTCTTTTTTTTTATTTGAAGAAGTCCTTAATGCTGGTAATATATAGGTAGTGTGGATATCTATACCAAAGACATCATCTCCTATCACCATCTTAACTCCTGACACGACACAAAAACTGTTAGAGCCAGTAACTCGTGCATTCATCCTCAATGATCATTGGTGATTTCAGACTAATATCTCTTTCAGGTATTGATACTTTCTAAATTTTCAAGACCTCTGTCATTGTTTGGAATATAAGGATTACTTGAGTGACACAGGCTACCAAGAATCTACTAAGCATCTTTGCTAAGCATCAATGTTTTTATTTTTGTTCCACACTGATTCATTAGCCTTGAATAATAACTTGAACAAGCCTCTTGGCTCTCTCATTCTGCAGGACCATGTCCATGCTTCTAAAATTGGCTTGCACGTAGGGGTTGCAGAAATGTGCAGGGAGGTACTTGGAGCCACGGAATATGCATGTCTGTCATATTGATACATCAGTTTCCCATAAGTGTCAGTTATTTCATAGTAAATATTTCAAAATATTAAACGTCTTAGTTTGTGCTGCTAAAACAAATTATGACAGGCTGGGTAGCTTAAACGACAAGCATTTATTTCTTACAGTTCTAAAAGCTGAGAATCTGGTCAGGGTGCCAGCACAGTTAGCCTCTGGTGCGAGCCCTCTTCTAGATCACAGACTTCTGACTTCTGGTTGTATTCTGACATAGTGGAAAGAGGGCAAGCTAGCCCACTGGTCTGTTCTCAGAGGGAAACTAGTCCCATTTATGAGAGCTACACCCTCATAGCCTAATTACCTCCTAAAGGCCCCATTTCAAAATACTATTACATTAAGGATTAGATTTCAACATATAAATTTGAGGGGAACACAAATATTCAGCTCAAAACATTAAGTAAAAAATCAGTTTTAAAATGTGTAAAATTTGTGATATTTTAAAAGGTAAACATAAGACTTCAAGGAAACTTTGTAGTGCAGCTATGCTCTCCAATCAAACATTCTTAGCTAATGACCTCTCTTCCTCACCCAGTTCTGCCTTTTGGGATATTGTGGTGAGCTTTTCCTACGAGAATCTTTGGTCTTTTATGCAGAGACTCCATGAATTTTAGACATAACTGAATTCTAAAGTGAGCCTAGTCAGAGACTCCTCCATTTACATATTTCATTTCACATCTAAGTTGATTTTTTTTTTCATAATGAAAGCCGACACACATCATTTCACTACATATTTGTTTAACTATATAACTGCTTTCCTAATTAAGCTATAGTGGATGGGATAATCCCATAAAACACCTTTGTTTTTTTTTCCCACTGTTCTCCAAGTTCTTTTTATGGGCAGTCTTATTCCCTTCTGCTCCATGAAATCTTGAAAGTGTCCTAAAACTTCTTGGTCCCTTTTAGTTACAAGAACAATATTGCTTCAAAAATTGTTATTTCTATTTTGTTGATGAGGAAACTAAAACACTAAAATGTTAGGTAATTTACTTGAGGTCAAGTGAGTGACAAGAGGGTAGAGCCAGAAATTTTGTGTCCAGAGTCAGTGCCTCCCAATGAATGAATGAGTGAATGGACTAACGGAAGGGAGACCTTGGAGGCTTAGCAGACTGTTTTAGTAATCAAAATGAGAAACAGTAATGTCAGAACTACGGCTATGCCACTACGAATGGCAAGGAGGAGACAGATTAAATTCATTAAGGGGGTAAGAGCAGTAGAATCTAGTGACAGACTGAATGTGAGAGCTCACATTTGGCAACCGGCCTGACTTAGGCATTCATATCTCAGCCGTAGAATGTAACTTTTGCTTGGACTACTACTTCATCTGTTATCTCATGGTATCCTATGGATAATTATTTAGCTCTAGTCCTTTCTACATATAGTAATCAAACCACTGATTAAGCCAATTATCTTGATGCTTGCTGCACAACTTTGGCCTTCCTATAACATGTCATATTTCAGTTATTACCTACAGCACCAGTATACTACCCTAATAAGATGAGAAAATTTGTCACATAATGAAACTCTGTTTTCATCTTTGAAGTCAGGGCAAAAATAAGCTGCACTAAATATATTCACAAACTATCAATAGCATAAAAATTTGAGAATATGAGTATTGTCATATTTGGTAATGTAATCTAACAATATGAATTTTAAAACCCACAAATACCTTCATGACTGATACAGTTTGGCTGTGTTCCCACTCAAATCTCATCTTGTAGTTCCCATAATCCCCATGTGTTGTGGGAGGGACCAGATGGAGCTAATTGAATCATGGGAGTGGTTTCCTCCTTGTAATAGTGAGTTAGCTCTCATGAGAGACTATGGTTTCATAAGGGACTTCCCCCTTCACTAAGCACTCATTCTTCCTCCTGCTGCCATGTGGAGAGGATGTTTTTGCTTCACCTTCTGCCATGATTGTAAGTTTCCTGAGGCCTCCTCAGTTCTGCAGAACTGTGAGTCAATTAAACCTCTTTAATTTATAAATTACCCAGTCTCTGGTATGTCCTTATGGCATTGTGAGAATGGACTAATACAATGCCTTAAAGTATATTGCCTTTTTTGTAGCATAGCTTAAATGAATAATGCAAAACATAAAAAGGTGTGCACAAAGTGAAAAATGAGAAAATTGAAAATAATTTAAATACTAAAAATACAGGAGTATTTATGTGAATTTAGCTAATTACATAAAATTAAAAATAATAAAATTACCAAAAATAATAGCAGTTTCTGTAGGTTTGTTTTATGCCAGACACTCTTCTCTGTGCTTTACATAGATTACTTCATTTTGTAAAATATTTTCTTTTTTTCTTTTTTTGAGACAGGATCTCACTCTGTTGCCCAGGCTGGAGTGCAGTGGCACAATCATAGCTCACTACAGTCTTGACTTGCCTGGGCTTTGGTGGCTCTCCCACCTCTGCCTCCTGAGTAGCAGGGACTACAGGCACATGCCACCATGTCAGCTATTGTGTGTGTGTGTGTGTGTGTGTGTGTGTGTGTGTGTGTGTGTGTGTGTTTGTAGATGTTGCCCAGGCTTGTCTGAAACTCCAGAGTTCAATCTAACCACCCACCTGGGCCTCCTAAAGCATTAGAATTACAGGCATGAGCCACCATATCTGGCTGATTACATCAGTTAATTTCCTTAATTGCCTTGGAGGATAGAAACCCTTATTCCCACTTTACATGTGATAAAACTGAACTTCAAATATATTAAGGAACTTGACTCAAGTTACTGATCTAATAAGCAGTATATCCAAGATTCTGAGAAAGGCAGTTTAATTTTGTACCTAAATATTACAACAAACTTCTACTAATCTAGGAAATGAAAAAGACATGAAAAGAGAAATTAGAAACTATTTTTGACCCAAAGGAAAAGTAAAAGAGAACAGGTCAAAATTGGGGGAATGCAGCAAAAGCAGTGCTTATCACCAACAATATCCTAGAATTCAAATATGAGAATGAGTTAGTTCCCAGGGCCACAAAGAAGTGAAAAAAACTTTGAGCAGACACTTAAAGACTCAAATATCGATTTCCAAGACTGCTCTCCTCCCAGTCGGCCTGGAACCAAGTTTGTAGAAAATTTCCCCCAACTCATGGGAAGAGTGAGATGGAGGTGGACTACCAGCTTTTCCACCATCTTGGGCTCCCTAGCAGAAGGTCAGTATCTGCTTCAACCCACAAGAAGCATCACAAGTGCCTGAAGGGCGAAATATCCCTGAGGACAGCCAGATACAAATGGAGAAGGCAGCACTACCATCCCCAGCCCTGGATACTCTGCTATGCAACTAGGCCAAAGGAGATGCCAAATCATAGTGGCTATTTGGCAGCACCATGCTGTAAGAAATGCTATCCACGGGTTCCCTCCTTATGAATACCCACTAGCCAGCCCCTAGGATATCATGTTTGGGACCTCCTCAGTTCCTCCTAATTCTTTACTAGAGCCAGGGCAAACCTGGGCTTCAGACACATTCAAGTGCCAAATAGGAGAAAGTGACCTAGTGAAAAAGCAAATAAGAAATTCAACAGGTAAATTACAAAGACTCTCTATGCAAACATGCCCAATAAACACCAAAACAAGCCAGACAGAGAATACTGGAATAATTGATCCTTCAGCACAAAGACATGGATGTACATCCAAAAGAAATAATAGCAAAGGAGGAGCCATGACCAACCCAAACAGACAAAGCAAGGAACCATTGTCCAACACTAACAAGACAGAGATGTGTCAACTTTTTTCTTGAAGGACAAGGCTGAATTTACTTATTTCAAGAAAAATATTTTTGCCTTTTGTGAATAGTGCTGCAATAAACATGGGAATGCAGAGATCTTCTTGATACATTGAATTTTTAATTATATATACCCAGTAGTGAAATAGCTAGATCTTATGGTAGTTCTATTTTTCAGATTTTTTGAGGAAACTCTACAGTATCTTCTGTACTGGATGTACTGATTACCACCAACTGTGTATGAGAATTCCCCTTTCACCATATCCTCGCTGGCATCTGTTATTACCTATCTTTTTGATGCAAGACATTTTAACTGGGATGAGATGACATCTCATTGTGGTTTTAGTTTGCACTTCTCTGATATATAGTGCTATTGAGCATTACTTTAATATACCTGTTAGTTATTTGCATTTCTCCTTTTGAGAAATGTCTATTCAGATATTTTGTCCATTTTTTTCAATGTAAAAAGTTTTTAAGGGAATATACTTTCCTTTATTTTCAGATATTTCTCTATTGTACAACTTGATTCTTCTACGAGCTCTTCTCCACAAATATGGTGTACATAAGTCTCAGGGATAGATACTCAAGCTCATTAAACTTTAGTTGGTGTAAAATTTATGTCTTTATGTCAGATCCAAAAGGCATACATACTATGTTTTTTTTTCTGTTTTTTTTAAATTGCATTTTAGATTCTGGGGTACATGTGAAGAACATGCAAGTTTGTTGCATAGGTACACACGTGGCAGTGTGATTTGCTGCCTTCCTCCCCATCACCTATATCTGGCATTTCTTGCCATGTTATCTATCCCCAACTCCCCACCCCTCACTGACCATCCCCTATTTCCCCCCAACAGATCCCAGTGTGTAGTGCTCCCCTCCCTGTGTCCATGTGTTCTCATTGTTCAACACCTGCCTATGAGTGAGAACATGTGGAATTTGATCTTCTGCTCTTGTGTCAGTTTGCTGAGAATGATGGTTTCCATGTTCATCCATGTCCCTACACAGGACACAAACTCATCATTTGTGATGACTGCATAATATTCCATGGTGTATATGTGCCACATTTTCCCTGTCCAGTCTATCATCGATGGGCATTTGGGTTGGTTCCAGGTCTTTGCTATTGTAAACAGTGCTGCAATGAACATTCATGTGCACATGTCCTTATAGTAGAACAATTTATAATCCTTTGGATATATACCCAGTAATGGGATTGCTAACACCATAAAAACCCTAGAAGAAAATCTAGGCAAAACCATTCAGGTCATAGGCGTAGGCAAGGACATCATGACCAAAACACCAAAAGCATTGGCAACAAAAGCCAAAATAGACAAATGGGACCTAATCAAACTCCACAGCTTCTGCACGGCAAAAGAAACAGTCATTAGAGTGAATCAGCAACCAACAGAATGGGAAGAAATTTTTGCAGTTTACCCATCTGACAAAGGGCTGATATCCAGAATTTACAAAGAGCTAAAACAGATTTACAAGAAAAAAACAAGCCCATTCAAAAGTGGGCAAAGGATATAAACAGATACTTTACAAAAGAAGACATATGTGAGGCCAACAAACATATGAAAAAATGCTCATCATCACTGGTCATCAGAGAAATATTTTGTCCATTTTTAAATTGAGTTTTAAATTTTTTTTCCTACTGAGTTGAGTTTTTGATATATTCTAGTTATTAATTCCTTGTCAGATAAATAACTTGTAATTATTTTTTCTCATTCTGTGTTGTTTCTTCACTCTGTTGATTGTTTCCTTTGCTATTCAGAAGTTTTATAGTTTAATGTAATCTCAATTGTCTATTTTACTTTGGTTGCCTGTGCTTTAGAAGTTACACGAGAAATCTTTGTCCTGATCATTGTTCTGAAGTTTTTCCTCAGAGTTTTCTAGATCATGGTTTTAGGTCTTAGGTTCAGTTATTTAATCATTTTGATTTAATTTTTGTGTATGCTGAGAGATAGGGGTCTAGTTTCATTCTTCTGCATATAGTTATTCAGTTTTCCTGGCACCATCTATTGAAAAGACTGACCTCCATCATTGTAAGTTCTTGATGCCTTTGCTGAAGATGAATTGGCTGCAAATGCATGGATTCATTTCCAGATTCTTATTCTGTTTTATTGACCTATATGTCTGTTTTTATTCCAGCACCATACTATTTTGGTTACTATAGCTTTGTAATAGATTTTGAAGTCAAGTAGTGTGATGTCTCCAGCTTTGTTCTTTTTGTTCTGGATTGCTTTGGCTACTTAGGATCTTTTGCAGTTCCATACAAATTTCAGAATTTTTAAAAATTTCTGTGAAGAATGTTATTGAGTTTTATGATTTTTCTTGTGTTAGGTCTTTCACATCTTTGGACAACTTAATTCTCAGGTATTGAATATTCTTCGTAGTTGTAAATGAGATTGCCTTCCTGATTTCATTTTTGGCTAGATTAATCTTGATATATAGAAACATTACTAATTTTTGTACATTGATTTTGTATCCTGTAACTTTACTAAATTCCTGTGTGAATTATAACAGGTTTTTTTTTTTTGGTAGAGTCTTTAGGTTTTCTACATATATGATCATGTCATCTGTGAACGAAGATAATTTGATTTCCATCATTCCAATTTGGATTTTCCTTCATTTCTTTTTTTTACATAATTGCTCTGGCTAAGACTCCCAGTATTATACTGAATAATAGCAAAATAATAGTGAAAGTGGACATTTTTGTCTTGTTCTAGCCTTAGAGGAAAGGCCTTCAATATTTTCCTGTTAAGTGTGATGTTAGCTATGGGTTTATCATAGATGGCTTTTATTATTTTCAGGTTTGTTTCTTCTATGCCTAGTTTGTTGAAGGTTTTTATCATAAAAGGATGTTGAATTTTATCAAGTGCTTTTACCTTTATGGCATCTATTGAAATAATTATATGATTCTTGTTCCTGATTCTGTTAACATGGTGTATCATATCTATTAATTTGCATATGTTGAACCATCCTTTCATCTCTGGAATGAATTCTACTTGACTATGGTGAATGATCTTTTTAATGTGTCGTTGCATTTGGCTTGCTAGTATTTTGCTGAGGATTTTTACATCTATGTTCATCAGTGATATTGTCCTCTAGCTTCCCTTTTTTTAAATTGTGTCCTTGTCTAGTTTTGGTATCACAGTAACATTGGCCTTGTAGAATGCATTTGAAAGTATTCCCTCCTCTTTAATTGTTTCAAAGTATTTGAATAGAATTGGTATTAGTTCCTTTAATATTTGGTAGAACTTAGCAGTGAAGTTATCATGTCCTGGGCTCTTCTTTGATCAGAGACTTTTTATTATGGTTTTTATTTCTAAACTCATTATTTATTTATTGAGGTTTTCTGTTTATTGATGGTTCGATATTGGTAGGATACATGTGTCAAGAATTTATCCATTTCTTCCATATTTTCCAATTTGTTGGCATATGATTGTTTCTAATCGTTTCTAGCGGTTCTTAGTATTCCCGAGGTGTCAGTTGTCATGTCTCCTTTTTTGTTTCTACTTTAATTTACTTTGGTGTTCTCTCTTTTTTTCTTATTCTAGCTAAAGATGATTTGGAGCTCCTTTATATGCTACTTGCTTTTTTTTTCTCTTGCTACTTTTCATCTTTGACAGTTTGATTACTAAATAACTTCATCAGTCTTCTTTGACTAATGTGATGCTCTAAGGCCTTTCTGAACCTGGATATTTATATCTTTCTCATGTTTTTGAAAGTGTTCTGTTATCATTTCCTTAAATAATCTTTCTACCCTTGCTTTTGCTCAGCTCCCTCTTGAACAACAACGAGTTTTGGATTTTTGTCTTTGAGGCCATTTTCTATATCTTGTAAGTGGCTTTCTCTCATTTTCATTCTTTTCTCTTTTCTCTCCTCTGTGTATTTTTTTAATAGCCAGTTTTTGAGCTCATTGATTTTCTTCTCTGCTTGACCTATTCTGCTGTTGAGATCCTCTAAAGAGTTTCTCGGTTCAGCAAATGAAGTTCTCAGTTACAATATTTCTGTTTATCACTGTTTCAATTTCCTTGTTAAATTTATCTGATAAATATCTGAATTGATTTTCTGTATTATATTAGAGATAACAAAGTTTCCTTGAAATAGCTGTTTTGAATTCTTGGTCAGAGAGCTCACAAATCACAATCTCAAAAGGGTCAGTTGCTGGAACTTTGCTTTGTCCATTTAAGAAGGTCATGATTCCATGTCTCCTGCTGTTTCTTGTGGGTATACATCTATGTATTTGTATTGAAGAACTATTTATTCTAGCTTTCTCTGTCTAGTTTGGTTTGGTTTTTATTGGATATAGTTGCTTAGTGAATCTTCACTGGTAGCTTGGTGCCTAGTTTTCGGCTCTAGGTGGCGCCTTAAGCCTAGGTTTACCTTGACTTTTGTAAATGACCAGAGCACTGCCTGTCCCAAATAGAGAAGGTCCAAAGGGATTACTAGCACTGTGGGAATGCCGGCTAGGGGTGTGTGCCCAGGGGACCTGTGGAGCATACTTCCTACATGATTCCTACTGATTTGGCATTTCCTTTGGTCAAGTTACAAAGAGTTTTTGACGGCTGAGGTTGGTAGTCCTGGCTTCCCTATTTGTCTCTGCCAGCCCTCACGGACATTTCTCCCTCCAGGCAGTCACAATGCTACCTGTGGTTTAAGGCAAAGGCAGGTCTCCTGGCAGGAAACTAAAGAAGATGGGAAAGCTGGTTGACAATCTCATTTTCACATTTTTCAGTGCAGAAACCATGAGTTGGGGGCAGATTCTCCATGCTGCTGATGCCTGTCAGAATGGAGGGAAGAGGCATCATGGATGTAGCATCTGGTTCTCCTACCATCTGCTCAGAGTTTTTCCACTTCTCTGTAGCTACAAGAACTATCTCCTCCTCATACAGGAGCCCTGGGTTGCTGCTGGTGAAGATCTTGGTGCTGTGTATTTCTTTTTGGTTTATGATAAAGAGAAGAGAAGCAAGCTTGCTTCTAAGCTGCCATGTTGGGATTAGAAAAACAATATGTGAAAGTTTTAACTAAGAATTCAAAATATCAATTTCAAGGAAACTCATTGACCTACAAGATAACATAGAAAAACAATTCAGATATTTATCAGAGAAATTTAACAAGAAAATTGAAATAATAATTTAAAAATGAAACAGAAATCTTGGAATGGAGAGCCACATTTGCTGAATTAAAACACTCTTTAGAGGATCTCAGTAATAGAATAAGTTAAAGAAAAGAATCAATGAGCTGAAAGACTGGCTATTAAAAAATATACAGTTAGTCGGCAAAGACTGAGGCCTTTCCTCTTGCTCTGCTCCCCAGCAGCAGGAGCTTCACTACTGGCTCCTTTTCCACTAACTACCGGTCCCTGGACTCCATCCAGGTGCTCAGCTACGGAGCCCGGCCAATCAGCAGCGTGGCCAATGTCTATGCAGACACCAGGGGCTCTGGTTCCTGCATCTCTGTTTGCCACTCCACCAGCTTCCAGGGCGGCATGGGGACCAGGGACCTGGCTGCGGGGATGGCCGGGGTCTGGCAGGAATGGGAGGCATCCAAAACGAGAAGGAGACCATGCAAAGCCTGAACGACAGCCTGGCCTCCTACCTGGACAGAGTGAGGAGCCTGCAGACCGAGAACCGGACACTGGAGAGCAAAATCCAGGAGCACCTGGAGAAGAAAGGACCCCAGCTCAGAGACTGGAGCCATTACTTCAAGACCATTGAGGACCTGAGAGCTCAGATTTTCTAAAATACTGTGGTCAATGCCCGCATCGTTTTGCAGATCAACAATGCCCATCTTGCTGCTGATGACTTTAGAGTCAAGTATAAGACACAGTTGGCCATGCGCCAGTCTGTGAAGAGTGACATCTGTGGGCTCCACAAGGTCATTGATGACACCAATGTCAGTGGGCTGCAGCTTGAGAGAGATTGGGGCTCTCAAGGAGGAGCTGCTCTTCATGAAGAATCACAAAGAGGAAGTAAAAGGCTTACAAGCCCAGGTTGCCAGCTCTGGGTTGACTGTGGAGGTAGATGCCCCCAAATCTCAGGACCTCGCCAAGAGCATGGCAGACATCTGGGTCCAATATGACGAGCTGGCTCAGAAGAACCGAGAGAAGCTGGACAAGTACTGGTCTCAGCAGATTGAGGAGAGCACCACAGTGGCCACTATGCAGTCTGCCAAGCTTGGAGCTACTGGTATGATGCTCACAGAGCTGAGACATACAGTCCAGTCCTTGGAGATCAACCTGGACTCCATGAGAAATCTGAAGGCCAGCTTGGAGAACAGCCTGAGGGAGGTGGAGGCCCACTACACCCTGCAGATGGAGCAGCTCAACGGGATCCTGCTGCACCTGGAGTCAGAGCTGGCACAGCCCCGGGCAGAGGGACAGTGCCAGGCCCAGGAGTATGAGGCCCAGCTGACCATTAAGGTCAAGCTGGATACTGAGATCGCCACCTGCTGGAAGATGACTAGGACTTCAATCTTGGTGATGCACTGGACAGCAGCAACTCCATACAAACCATCCAAAAGACCACCACCTGCTGGATAATGGATAGCAAAGTAGTATCTGAGACCAACAACACCAAAGTTCTGAGACATTAAGCCATCAGAAGCAGAGGACCCTTTGGGGAGCAGGAGGCCAATAAAAAGTTTAGAGGTCATTGGAAAATATACAGTCAGCAGGCATAAAAGAAAAAACAATGAAAAGAAGGCCACTTATAATGTATAGAAAATTACCTCAAAAGACCAAATCTAGAAATTATTCATGTTTAAGAGGGAACTGAGCAACAGCAAGGGGAAAAAACTTATCTTAAGTAATAATAACAGAACACTTTCCACAATTTGAGAAAGACAGAAATATCTAGATATAGAAAGGTCAGGGAACACCAAACAGATTCAACCCAAATAATGCTAACCAAGGCATATAACAATTGGATTCCCAAATATAAAAGACAAAGAGAAGATTCTAAAAGCAGCAAGAGAAAAGAGTAAAATGACAAAGCAACTCCAGTTCATCTGGCAACAGATTTCACAATGGAAACCATGTAGGCCAGAAGTAAATAAGGCAGCATTTGCAAAGAGAAATAGTCTTTCACAGACAAAAGCTAAGAGAATGCACCACTATTAGACCCATCTTACAAGAAATGTTAAAGGGAATTCTTCAACCTGAAAGAAAAAAGGGCTAACATATTGTATACTAACTAGAAGAAAACATTTCAATGTATAAAACCTCCAGGTAAAATTAAGTATTAACACAACCCCAAAATATGCCAAAAACTTAATTGTGGTGTGCAATCCAATGATAAATCAAGTATGAAGCTGATAAATCTATCAGAAACGATAATAGCCACAACAGCCTGTTAAAATTAGACATTAAAAAATATGTCAACTGGTACAATAAAAATTCAAAATGTGTGGGGAGGTGTGGAGTTAAAGCATAGAGCAGTTTATTATTGTTATTATTATACTTTAAGTTCTGGGATACATGTGCAGAATGTGCAGGTTTGTTACACAGGCATACATGTGCCATGGTGGTTTGCTGCACCCATCAACCCATCATCTACATTAAGTATTTCTGCTAATGCTATTCCATGGTGTTTATGTGCCACATTTTCTTTATCCAGTCTATCATTGATGGGCATTTGAGTTGGTTCCAAGTCTTTGCTATGGTGAACAGTGCTGCAATAAACATATATATGCATGTGTTTTTATAGTAGAATGATTTCTAATCCTTTGGTTATATATACAGTAGTGAAATTGCTGGATCAAATGGTATTTCTGGTTCTAGATTCTTGAGGAATAACCACACTGTCTTTCACAATGGTTGAATTAATTTGTACTCCCACCAACAGTGTAAAAGTATTCCTATTTGTCCACATCCTCTCCAGCATATGTTGTTTCCTGACTTTTTAATGATTGCCAATCTAACTGGCGTGAGATGGTATCTCATTGTGGTTTTGATTTGCATTTCTCTAATGACCAGTGATGATGAGCTTTTTCTCATGTTTGTTGACTGTATAAATGTCTTCTTTTGAGAAGTGTCTGTTCATATCCTTTGCTCACTTTTTGATGTGGTTTTTTTTCTTGTAAATTTATTTAAGTTTTTTGTAGATTCTGAATATTAGCCCTTTGTCAAATGGATAGATTGCAAAATTTGCTTCCCATTCCATAGGTTGTCTGTTCACTCTGATGAGAGTTTCTTTTGCTGTGCAGAAGCTCTTTAGTTTAATGAGATTTGTCAATTTTGGCTTTTGTTGCCATTGCTTTTGGTGTTTTAGTCATGAAGTCTTTTCCCATGCCTATGTCCTGAATGGTATTGCCTAGGTTTCATTCTAGGGTTTTTTATGATTTTATGTCTTACATTTAAGTCTTGAATCCATTTTTAGTTAGTTTTTGTATAAGGTGTAAGGAAGAGCTCCAGTTTCAGTTTTCTGCATATGGCTAGCCAGTTTTCCCAACACCATTTATTAAACAGGGAATCCTTTCCCCATTGCTTGTTTTTGTCAGGTTTATCAAAGATCAAATGATTGTAGAAGTGTGGTGTTATTTCTGAGGCTTCTGGTCTATGTATCTGTTTTGGTACCAGTACCATGCTGTTTTGGTTACTGTAGACTCATCGTATAGTTTGATGAGTAGGTAGTGTGATGTCTCCAGCTTTGTTCTTTTTGCTTAAGATTGCCTTGGCTATACGGTTATTTTTTTGGTTCCATATGAAATTTAAAGTAGTTTTTTTAAAGTCAATGGTAGCTTGATGAGGATAGCATTGAATCTATAAACTACTTTGGGAAATATGGCCATTTTCACAATATTAATTCTTCCTATCCATGAATATGGAATGTTTTTCTATCTGTTTGTGTCCTTTCTTATTTCCTTGAGTAGTGGTTTGTAATTCTTCTTGAAGGGATCCTTTACATCCTTTGTTAGTTGTATTCCTAGGTATTTTATTCCCTTTGTAGCAATTATGAATGGGAGTTCACTCATGATTTGGCTTTCTGTTTGTGTGTTACTGGTGTACAGGAATGTTTGTGATTTTTGCACATTGATTTTGTATCCTGAGACTTTTCCTGAAGCTGCTTATCAGCCTAAGGAGATTTGGGGCTGAGGCGATAGGGTTTTCTAAATATGCAATCATGTCATCTGCAAACAGAGACAATTTGACTTTCTCTCTTCCTATTTGAATAACTTTTATTTCTTTCTCTTGCCTGATTGCTCTGGCCAGAACTTCCAATACCATGTTGAACAGGAATAATGGGAGAGGGCATCCTTATCTCACGCAAGTTTTCAAAGGGAATGGTTCCAGCTTTTGCACATTAGTATGATATTGGCTGTAGGTTTGTCATAAATAGCTCTTATTATTTTGAGATGTGTTCTATCAATATCTAGTTTATTGAGAGTTTTCAGCATGAAGGGATGTTGAATTTTATCAAAGGCCTATTCTGCATCTATTGAGATAATCATGTGGTTTTTGTCATTGGTTCTGTTTACGTGATGGATTATGTTTATTGAATTGCATATGTTGAACCAACCTTGTATCCCAGGGATGAGAGCAACTTGATCATGGTCAATAAGCTTTTTGATGTGCTGCTGGATTCTGTTTACGAGTATTTTATTGAGGATTTTCACATTGATGTTCATCAGGGATATTGGCCTGAATTTTTGTTGTTGTTGTGTCTCTGCCAGGTTTTAGAATTAGGATGATGCTAGCTCATACAATGAGTTAGGGAGGAGTCTTTCTTTTTCTATTGTTTGGAATAGTTTCAAAAGGAATGGTACCAACTCCTGTTTGTACCTCTGGTAGAATTCGGCTGTAAGTCTGTCTGGTCTTGGGATATTTCTTTGGTTTGTAGGATATTAGTTACTGTCTCAATATCAGAACTTCTTATTTGCCTGTTTGGGGATTCAGCTTCTTCCTGATTTATTCTTGGGAGGGTGTATGTGTCCAGGAATTTATTCATTTCTTCTAGATTTTCTAATTTATTTCTTTAGAGGTGTTTATAGTATATTCTGATGGTAGTTTGTATTTCTTTGGGGTCAGTGGTGATATTTCCTTTATCGTTTTCTATTGTGTCTATTCGATTCTTCTCTCTTTTCTTCTTTATTAGTCTGGTTAGTGGTCTATGTATTTTGTTAATCTTTTCAAAAAACCAGCTCCTGGATTCATTGATGTTTATGAAGAGTTTTTTGTGTTTTTATCTCCTTCAGTTCTGCCCTGATTTTAGTTATTTTTTGTCTTCTGCTAGTTTTTTAATTTGTTTGCTCTTCCTTCTCTAGTTACTTTCATTGTGATGTTGGGGTCTTGGTTTTAGATCTTTCCAGCTTTCTCTTGTCAGTATTTAGTGCTATAAATTTTCTTCTAAACACTGCTTTAGCTGTGTCCCAGAGATTCTGGTATGTTGTGTCTTTATTCTCATTGGTTTCAAAGAACTTCATTATTTCTGCCTTAATTTTATTATTTAGCCAGTAGTCATTCTGGTGCAGGTTGCTCAGTTTCCAAGAAGTTGTGTGGTTTTGAGTGAGCTTCTTAATCCTGAGTTCTAATTTGATTGCACTGTGGTCTGAGCGGCTGTTTGTTATGATTCTGTTCTTTTGCATTTGCTGAGGAGTGTTTTACTTCCAATTATGTGGTCAATTTTAGAATAAGTGTGATGTGGTGCTGAGAAGAATAATATTTTGCTGGTTTGGGGTAGAGAATTCTGCAGATATCTATTAAGTCTTGATCCAGAGTTGAGTCCAATTCCTGAATATCTTTGTGAGTAGTTTAGTTTTTCAGTTCTCTCTTTGTTTATTTCTATTTATTTGTGCTCTAAGTTGTTATCTCTTTAAAATAACTTGTTGGATGTAAAGGTGTTTGTTGTAAGCCTCAAGGTAACCACAATGCAAAAACCTATACTAGTACTAAACTTTAGTACTATACTAAAATTTAAAAAATGAAGTAAAAAGCTTACTATCAGAGAAAATCACTTAACCATTAAGAAAGATTGTAAAAAAGAAAGAGTTGAAAACAGCCAACAAATTTTCAGTGGTAAGTTCTTACTTGTCAATAATAACAATACAAATGGTGTCAATTCTCCAATTAAAACTTATAGAGGTCCTGAATAGATAAAGAAACAAGACCCAAGTACATGCTGCCTTCAAGAATGACAGCAAACAATTTACAATTTCAATTCAATCCCTGTCAAAATTATGACATTCTTACCACAAATAGAAAAAACAATCCTCAACTTTATATAAACCACACACAAAAAATTTCCCTGAATAGCCAAAGCAATCCTGAGCAAAAAGAAGAAAGCTGGAAGCATCACATTATCCAACTTTAAAACAGACTACAAAGGTATGGTAACCAAATTAGCATAGTTGGTAGAAAAACAGGCATGTACACCAATGGAACAGAATAGAGAACCCAGATATTAGAAAACACATTTATAATCAAGTCAGTGTTTACAAAGTCACCAATAACAGACAATGAGTGAAGGGCTGTCTCTTTAATAATTGGTTCTGGGAAAACAGGATAACTATATGCATAAGCGTGAAATTGGACCCCTATCTCTCAGAATATTCAAAAATTTAATCAAAATGAATTAAATACGTAAATTTAAGGCCTGGAACTATGAAGCCACTAGAAGAAAACATTGGGGAAGCACTCAAGGACATTGGTCTGGACAAAGTATAGCAACAAGAACAAAAATTGACAATTGAGATTACATCAAGCTGAAAAGCTTCTGCACAGCAAGGAAAACAATCACCAAAGTAAAGAGACCACTCAGAATGGGAGACAAATTTTACAAACTATCCATTTCAGTATTAGTAACCAGAGTATATAAGGAGCTCCAACAATTCAATAGCATAAAACAAAATAATCTGATTTTAAAATGGACAACAGATCTGAACAGATAGTTCTCAAATGAAGGAATACAAATGGCCAACAGTTATATGAAAATAATGCTCAACCTCACCTAATCACCAGATAAATGCAAATCTAAACCACAATGCGATATCATCTAATCCCACTTACAATGGCCTTTAGCAAAATGACAGGTAATAACAAATGCTGGTCAGAATGCAGAGAAAGGGGAACCCTCATATATGTTGGTGGGAGTGTAAATTAGAATGACCACTATGAAAAAGAGTATGGAGCTTCCTCCAAAAACTAAAAATAGAACTACATATGACCCAGCAATTAACTATTGGGTATATAGCCAAAAAAAGAAAATCAATATATCAAAGAGATATCTGCACTCCCATGTTTATTGTAGCATTAGTAACAATAGCCAAAATATGTAATGAACCTAAGTGGACATCAATGGATGACTGTATAAACTGTGTTTTATATATATAAGATGGAATATTATTCAGCCACAACAATTAACTCAATCCTGTCATTTGTAGCAACATAGATAAAACTGGAGGTCGTTATGGTAAGTGAAATAAGCCAAGCACAGAGAGACAAACATGGCATAGTCTCACTTATATGTGGGAGATACAAAAGTAGATATAATGAAGATAGAGAGTAGATTGATGGTTACCAAGGCCCAGAATTGTTAAGAGTGAAGAGGATGAACAGAAATTGAATAGTGGGTACAACTATACAGTTAAATAAAAGAAAAGGCATTGTGTTTCATAGTTGAGTAGGATGAGACAATCTATTGTAGATTTCAAAACAGCTAAAAGAGAATAATTCAAATGTTCCCAGCATAAAGAAAAGTAAGGTGATGTATAGCCCAACAAACCTGATTTTATTGTATTAATCTGTGTTCAGATTAATACACACTACTTGATGTATATAGTAGTAATACACACTACTATAAAAAACTGTCCAAACTGGGTAATTTATAAAGAAAAAAGACATAGTTGACTCACAGTTTGGCAGGGGTGGGGAGGCCTCAGGAAACTTATAATCATGACAGAAGGCAAGTCTTCACAGGGTGGCAGGTCAGAGAATGAGTGCCAAGTGAAAGGGGAAGCCCCTTACGAAACCATCAGATCTCATGAGAACTCATTCACTATCACAAGAACAGCATGGAGGAAATCGCTCCCATGATTCAATTACCTCCCACTGGGTCCCTCCCTCAGCAAGTGGGGATTATGGGAACTGAAATTCAAGATGAGATTTGGGTGGGGAAGCAGCCAAACCATACTATGAACGTATCAGATTATCACATTTATCCCCTAAATATGTAGATCTCTTACATATTAATGAAAAAATTTAAAAAATATAAAGTATATAATAATCATATGAATACATGGCAATAAATGATACTTTATGAGCCTAGGGAGGACACCATATTTGTTATGTTTGTTTTTTAATTATATACTGGTAGGGGGTGCTTCTTACACATTCATTCCCTGACTTTACTTTTTTGCAATAAACTTTAAAGGTGCACTATGCATCTTTTATGTCTATGGCCACATACACACACCAGAGAAAAAGTGTGACATTAGAAACAAAACTAGACTTTTTTTTTTTCTTTTTTTTTTGAGACAGAGTTTCACTCTTGTTACCCAGGCTGGAGTGCAATGGCGCAATCTTGGCTCACCGCAACCTCCGCCTCCCGGGTTCAGNGGGTTCAGGCAATTCTCCTGCCTCAGCCTCCCAAGCAGCTGGGACTACAGGCATGTGCCACCATGCCCAGCTAATTTTTTGTATTTTTAGTAGAGACGGGGTTTCACCATGTTGACCAGGATGGTCTCGATCTCTTGACCTCGTGATCCACCCGCCTTGGCCTCCCAAAGTGCTGGGATTACAGGCTTGAGCCAAAAGCTAGACATTTTAAGGAGGTTTGGTGATGGACAGCAAGGTGTGAATATTGGAAGACTCATGTTTACCACTAGGATAAGGAGTAAACCTCCATCCTCACATCACCCACCACTACTATGACCTCTGTCACTCACAGATTCACCAAAAATTAAGTAATTATCTTGTTTTTATTAATCTTTCTGTAATGTATATATAGTTCACATATATTTCAGTGTTTAATATTAGAAGTATTTTGATCTTTATTTAGGAGTTTGATGATGTTTTTGTGACCTGAAATAAGCCTTAGGAACTTAACTATTATTTCCATCAATTAGTCTAAAGTAAAATCTCTTTTGTTATGCCATTTCATTTAAATTCACAGTTTCCAAAAATCTATTGATGAGGTTAAGTGAGGACTTACAGTACACTGCTTTAGTGGGTCATTAGTTAAAGTCTGCTTCCAGGTATTAATTTTCCAATATTTCCAACCTGGGCCTTGCTAGTATAGTGGACGCTGGTAACCGGATACAGCCCTTGGACGATAAAACACTGGGCACTGTAGTGGTGCAGATCAGATGAAATGGGTGGGTATCCAATAGCATAGGTTATAGCTCTAAATTTTATTCACTTCATATTGTGTTAACATATTTAATAAGAAATGGTTGGAAGCCATGGAAGAATGGTCTTTAAATTTTTCTTAATCATTTTTCCTTGTTTCTAAAGAAAAGTAAAATTTTAAAAACAAATTAATAGAGAATAAAATAATTTTGCTATGCTTTTGTTTTGTGAAATCAATACTCTTTGAGGTTTGCTACATTGCTCTACGTTTTCAATTATTAAAAAAGCAAATTACTATTGCCAGTATTTTTTTCTATAATTGAAAAAAAAAAAGCTCTTAAGTAGAAGCCCTTAAATAAAAGTGAGATTCCATTAGATAAATTTATTAAAATGACTTTTGTTAATCTTTCTTATTAGTTTCATGGCAAATTATATATTTGAGAAATTGGGAAAAATTAACTCACCTCCTTCAGATTATCTGCACCACCTTCTGTACCCACATTTGTTTTATGTCCAGGCAGAGGTCTCTTTATGAATAAGCTTCACACTAAAGAAAGAAAAAGACTATTGAGGTAAATTACTTATCTGGTTTTAGATCTTCCTTTGCAATTGTATATCATGGTCATTTGGCTCAGTAGTAAATGGTTATGATCCCAACAGAATTTCTTCACAATTTTCTGGGAGCTGCAGGAACCCCATTTACTTTGCCAAAGGCTTTTGAATCCAGCTTTCCCAGTGAAAGGAATTCTCAGGATACCTAAAGTCATATTACTTGGATTAATTGACATGGACTTGGACGTTGCTTCACTCATGCTAATTCCCATTTCAAATTTAATTATCATTTTAGAAACTTGCTTGTGTTTCTCTAATTACTTTAACTCTGCAAAATGTCAGATTATCTACCTCCCCACGCTGTGTTTTAGAATTTGCTTATATCAAGAAATGAAAGTATTGCTCTGGAATTCAGAAGCAAGGGAGACACAATTGCTAAAACTAACCAGATATCAGTATCATGTTATTTGTAAAGATGTAATTTTTTTTTGCTGTTCTGTTTACAATTGTACTCTCAGCATCTAAACAGTCTACACGTACAGAAGCAAAATAACTAAGCACTTTTGAAAGTACTTACATGATTTCTTAATTTTTATAACATAATCCACTCCGAATAATGCTGAGTTCTTTTAATAAATTTGGTATGAAAAGGTATAAAATGTGTCCTTATGTGCTGGCATTGTGGTACTGTTCTAAGACTTGGCACTATGGAAGCAGTGAAAAAAGCAAGGAAGTAAGGACTGCTTCCATCAAAGGGCACAACCCTGCTAGATACCCTTTAAATTTGAATATGATGATTTGGAGGACCATGGGAAATGCCTTAAAGAAATAGATTACTACAGATAGACTAATTTTAGGTCAATCCTTGACATTAGTTTCCTTTCTTTCAAAATGATTCTCGCTATTTTGAATGTCTATATAAAACAAATATACGAGTATATATAAATATATAAAACTATAAATATTTTAAAAATAATATTTTATGTCCATATGGCACTTTTATTCTATTTGATTTTACAGTATTCTTCATGATGCTATAATGCTATTTGCAGGAGATAAACAATGATCTTATCAATAGAAATATAACCTTCAGAAAGAGTTAACAGAAACATAGCTTTTTTACAAAAATGTTTTCCATTAAAAAAAAAATCTTTTAATGCTGATAAAATAAAAAAGGAAATACAGAAGACACATGCTAAAAACACAGTATTTGTTATACAGCAGGACCCTAGGATGGTCTAGGGTCCATCAGAAGTCTTCAAAACAGGCAGAAAATGATTACTATCTGAGCCTTTGTCAGTAGAACACTAAGTAAAAACACATGATTACCTAGTTCAATTTTAATAAGCAATATTAACCACCTGTGTCCCCCAATGGAATATTATGTAAATTTTAAATGAATATAAGTATATATAGTGACATATAATATGTATTATAGGACATGTTCTGAATTTTAGCAACTAAATGTCTACATAGATGCAAATATTACAGTTTTCTGAGAGGTATAGAGATAGAACCTAAATAATTCCAAATTTAATGCAAATTAGAGCTGACTTATGCCTTAGGCACATTAGGCATAGTGCCTAGGGGCCACAATAAGTTTAGAGGCCCATGAAATTGTTTTAATTGCCTTTAAAGTCAGAAGAAAAACATCAAGTTTTAGAGTCTATGAAAATGTTACTTTTTTCTCACAACAGAAAAATATAACATTTTTAGAGCCCACAAAAATCTCCTAAAATTTGCCTAAAACAGAAAAAACATTGAAATATTTTAAATTACATCAAAAAGAATTTTAAGTGTTGATATTATGATGGCTGAGGGTCCCACAAACATAAAAATGTCTAAGGCCCACAAAAGTTATTTTGTAGTCATGCCAACATCAAATGAATGTGAATAGAGAATTTTTTTAGTTTCAATAAGCAAATTTCAAAACATTTTTGATATCTTCGCTTTCTGAGAATCATATTTAGACAAAAGAAAACGCTATTGATTAGAAAGATGAGCCTACCTTCATACAGTGCTATAGAAAGCATGCAACTGCCAAGAGAGCAGCCGCACAACAGCCAGCTTGGAAGTCACGTTGACCCTAGCTGGTTTCTTTCCAGTTTCCCACAGCCCCTGGACACTGGAGTGCTTAGCTGTCTCTGGGGACTTGTACTGGCTGGCGTGTTCCTGAGGCTTTTTATATTATTGCAACACGAAATGTGTGTAGATACTCATTCTTGCACTATGATACTGGAAATTACACAAAATTCAGGATGCCACTATGCACTTTGAAACTGACCCTGACAGAAACAAACACTCCCAGGTCTCTTAACAGATTTTCAGCAGGTTAAAATTTAACCTAATTTAGTATAACTACTTTGTTAAATGTACACACCTCTGAATTTGATTATTTTTATTTGAAGTTCTAATTTTATAACAGTTATATTTGAAATAAACTTAAACTTATATAGAAAAGTTGAAAGAAGGGTCTAAGAATTCCAGAATATTTTTTGCACAGATTTTCCATTATTTCCTAAGAACAAGAAAATTATCTTATAAAAGCAAAATACAGCTATCAAAACTAGGAAATTAATGGTGATGCAATGCTAATACCTAATCTATAGATTTTATTCAAATTATGACAATTATCCCAATAACATCCTTTTCTTTGACAGGTGGATATATGGATAAATAGACAGATAAAACGGCTTCTGAATCCAATGTAGGTTCAAGTATTGCATTTAGTTGTCATGTTTCTTTAGTCTTCTTTATTCTGGGACAATTTCTCAATTTGAATTTATCTGATGTTTCCTTATGATTAGGTCCATTTTGGGCAGCAATATTCCAGGGTGCTATTGTGTACCTCTCAGTACATTTTGTTATATGTCCAATATGATTTGGTTCTGTGTCCCCACCCAAATCTCATGTCGAATAGTAATTCCCAGTATTGGGGGGAGGTACCTAGTGGGAGGTCATTAAATCATGGGTGTGGATTTCCCCCTTCCTGTTCTCATGATAGTGAGTTATCATGAGATCTGATGGTTTAAAAGTGTGTGGCATTTCCCCCTTCGCTCACTCTCTCTCCTGCCACCATGTGAAGATGTGCTTGCTTCCCCTTCACTCTTCTACCATAATTATAAGCTTCCTGGGGCTCTCAAGCCCTGCTTCCTGTACAGCCTGCAGAACTGTGAGTCGGTTAAACCTCCTTTCTTTATAAATTAGCCAGCATCAGGTAGTTCTTTATAGTAAACTACAACTTGGAATACAACCTCTATTTCCAAATACACAAAAAATAATTAAAAGAATTTCTCCCCAGGAAGTAGGACATTAAAATATGTTTAGGCCCTAGAAAAAAAAAAAAAAAAAAAAAAAAAAAAAAAAAGAATTGCTGAATATATTAGTTTGCTAGGGCTGCCATAACAAAATACCACAGACTTGGTGGCTTACACAACAGGAATTTATTTTCTCACAGTTCCAGAGGCTGTAAGTCCAAGATCAAGGTGTCAATAGGTTTGGTTTTTTCTGAGGGCTTTCTCCTTGCCTTGAAGACAGTTGCCTTCTCATTGTGTCCTCACATGCAATGGTCCTCAACCTTTTTGGCATCAAAGACTAATTTCATGGAAGACTATTTATTTATCGACTGGGGTGAGGGGATGGTTTACGGATAATTCAAGGGCATTACATTTATTGTATACTTTATTTCTATTATTATTACACTGTAATATATAATGAAATAATTATATGATTCACCATCATGTGGAACCAGTGGGAGCCCTGAGCTTGTTTTCCTGCAACTAGACAGTCCTCTCTGGGGGTGATGGGAGACAGTGACACCTGAAGTGTGTTGCTTACATCCAGTCTACTTTGTAATCTCATTTTGGTTGCTGTCACTGCAGAAAACCCTGCTTCACAAGGATAGGATGTTGAAAATGGAAGCAGGGTTTTCAGTACTTTTGTGGCAATCCTGGGATATTTCACCTTGACTTTAATCCACAATGTACGGAGATTTGAAGTTGCCTCAAACATACTTTTAAGGCCATTGTCATTTGCCATATCAAGTAGTTGATCGTCTTCTAAACTGACAAAGTCAATTTACTTGGCTTATTTACAAATGGGTCACAGATTCATTCCTTCAAGTTCTAGGGTCTTTTGTAGTTAGAAAGTAATGCTTAAACTCTTTTGCTTAAACTCTTTTTGAAAGCTGAGATAGATGATCACGCACCAGCTGGGAGAAAAAATGCCATGGCTCAGTCATTTTCAAAATCTTTGCTAATTTTGAAACTCGTCAACAATTTCATTGTTCACTTTTTGCCCCCATAATTCCACTTTGGCTTTGAATGCAGCCCCTCTGTCTGCCAGCTTGAACACAGTTGTCATTCTCCCCTGAAGTGAAGGACTGAGTTCACTGAGCAGGTTGAATATGTCACACAAGCAAGTTTTGCAACCCATTCTATGTCACTGAAATGTGCTGTCAGTTGTGTCTATTTACCTAAAAGAAATCTCTGGAGTGGCTCTAGTAACTCAAACATTCTAGCCAGTGATCTATCTTTAGAAAGCCATCTCACTTCTGTGTATAAGAGAAGACTTGTGTGCTCTGTGTCCACCTGCTTGCAGAGGTGCATGAACAGACATCAGTTAAGGGCATGCACTTTAATGTGGTTAATAATTTTAATCACATCTTGCAAAACGTTTTTAAATTTAGGTGATAATTTTTAGCTAGCTGACATTTCTCTATGGATGACACAGTGTGAAGTTTCACATTCAGAAGTGACCTCAATGACCCAAGTAGTGAAACCAGAAAGCTGTCCAATCATGGCAGCTGGTCTGTCCATGCATATACCAACCCGAAATGACCAATTGAGTTTTCCTGACATGTACTCATTCAAAGACTCGAATAGTTCTGAAGCTACGGTGTTAGTTGGCAACAAAAGTGCACATAACATATCTTCATGCACATCTTCTGAAAAATATATTGCACAAAAATAAGCATTGTTGCCTTGTTATCAACAATAGTAGACTTGTCAACCCAGATTGTGTACCACAGTGGCTCATTTCCTCCCTATAACAATTGTGCCTCAGCATTCTCTACTATTTCATGAAATCATTTATGTATGGTATTTGTCAAATGAGAAACACATGCCACTTTTTAAACTGCAGCCTCTCCTAAAAGTTCATGACATATGTCCTTAGCAGCAGGCAGGATCAACTCTTCACCAACAGTGAAGGACTTCTTAGCTTTACGAGTGTGGTTAGCCACTACAAATGATGCTGTTGGTACAGACACATTTGATGAAATGGTGACCTTCAGTAATTGCTTCTGTTCTTCGTGCTCATGTTGTTTTTTTCTTTTGAAAAACTTCAAAGGCTTGTTTAATGCAGGGTTCTTGGTCTCCATGTGGTGAAGCAGTTTTGAAGGTTTCACAACTTCATTGGATAGCCAGTTGCCACATATTATACAAAGAGAACTTGGAGAATGTGAATCACCTGGTGCAATGAACCTGTAATTTAAGTAGGACTCATGGTATTTTCTTTTAAATGCAGCTTTCTTTTTGTTGGCAGTATTAGAGTCATCTGCTGTCTCATCATTGGCTCTTCCCCCTTTTCAAAGAAATTCCAATGATCATTGTTTTTATTCATTTTGGCTAGGGTTAGCATGTAGGCTTACCAAACCTGTGATTGAGACAAGTGTGCAGTACAGGAAAGAGATGCAGATGGAAGTGGTAAATCAAATAATGGGCAGGATACACATGGACTAAAATAAGTGTTGGATTCTGACTTAGAGCCTGCCACCAAATGCAGCTGTACAATTGAAGTACATCAATTCACTTGCCACTATAAAGCCACCCAACAGATGCAGCTTTATTATCACCTGCCACTCACTGATAGGGTTTTGATATGAGTCTGCAGGCAACTAATTTATTATGGTCTCTGTGCAGTCAAACCTCTCTGCTAATGTTAATCTGTATTTGCAGCCACTCCTCAGAGCTAGCATCACCACCTCAGCTCCACTTCAGATGATCAAGCATTAGATTCTCATAAGGAGCATGCAACCTGGATGCCTCTCATGTGCAGTTCACAATAGTGTTTGTGTTCCTATGAGAATCTAATGCCACCACTGATCTGACAGGAGGCAGAGCTCAGGAGGTAAAGTGAGCAATGGGGAGTGGCTGTAAATAGAGATGGAGCTTTGCCCACTCACCTGTGGCTCATCCTCTGCTGCATGGCACGGCCCCTAACAAGCCATGGACCACTATCAGTTCTTGGCTCAGGGGTTCGGGACCTCAGTTCACATGGCCTTTTCTCTGTGTGTATGCATCTCTGGTGTCTTTTCCTTTTCTTATAATGACACCAATCATGTTAGATTAAGATCAATCCATGTGACCTCATTTAACCTTAACTACCTCTTTAAAGGCCCTATCTCTAAATACAGTCATATTCTGAGGTGTACTGAGGATTCAGACTTTAATGCATGAATTTACAGGGAAAGCAATTCAGACTGTAATGTGAATGAAATGCTTTTGCTCTATTCCTACTGTTGTTTATTTTGTTTTATAAGAGAAGTCCCAGTTTCCGGTATAATGTGCACTGGTGAAGAGCCTTTGAGGTAATTACAATTAATAAGTACTTTATTTTTATCTAGCACCAATGAACAGCTGAGGCATATGTATCTTTTGTGTGTGAGTCAGAGGAGGTCAAAAGAGGGTTAAAATCTATATTAATGTGCTCACTAGACAAGAAAAGCAAACATTTATTCTATAAGTGTTTAGTTTTTTTATATGTTTAACTTCTGATATTTTACTAAACTTAATTATTTGCTCATTAACTTAATAATGTTAATATCATCAGTGTTATTCATAATTTCACTAATACGTTTCCAACATCCAATGTACCAAGCACTGTGGTAGGAGTTACAAGTACCACAGTAACTAGGCTATATAGGAAAGACCTGTAAGGAAGATATATAAATAAGGTATTTCTTCCTTTATAGATTTTTCAATCCAGTGAGGATATGAACAGGCAAGTAAAATGTAGTCATCAGAGTGTTATAACATGGATATGTATAGGGTCTATGGGAGCAAATGGACAGGACTTTGTGTTTGTTTGGTGGGAATTGATAGAGAAACTGAGAATTAGGGTTGAGCATAGAGTTCTTCAGACAAAAGCGATGAGAAGAAGAGGTGGCAGTCCTCGGGATCAAAGAGCATTTACATCCATGTGCTCTCTCCTCCAGAACCCCTGGGCTGCTGCAGAGGCAGCTCTCATGAGGGAAGTTGCTGCATGGACTTGCAGATCACTGACTGACTCTTCTTGAAAAGAAATGACCCCAAATATTTGAACCTTTGAACATGTGCTCAGGGAAGTTATTGATCTAGGTTCTTTGGCAAATATATAGCATGGCCCGTTTTAAAAATTATCATTGTCATTATTCTTTCAGTGTAATTATGAGTATTATTGTTCATTTTCCAAAGCCTCAGAAAATAATTAGCAGCTGCCAAGGCAGTTAATGACTGGGCATTTACCACAATGTTCTGTTTCAACACATTCAAATTTTCAACATATACAAGCAACCAGGACATCAAATGCTCACGTCAGGGAAGAAGAGCCTGGAGTAGGACAAGGACTGAGCAGAGCTAGGTAGCCAGTCATGGGCCCTACTCCAGCAGGGCAGCCACTGTTCAAGAAATTAGACTAAAAAAATACTGCTTTTTTTTTTCTTTTTAACTTGCACATTCTCCTTCTAGTCACATCGGCAGCCACAGCTAAACAACGGACAGACAGGAGGACATAACTACTCTGCTACCTCAACCCCCACCTCATGGATACTCCGCCTACATTCTATATATCCATGCTGGCTCTATAGCCTGCAATATCTGCTTTGTTAAAGGGCTTCTGTAGGAATCATGACTCCACTTCACTTTGTGGAACCTGTATTTCCCTTATATCATTGAGGAAATCTCCTTAGCAACTTTCAAACCTCTTTTGTCTTCCTTCCGTAATTCCTTCGTTTCATTTTTTTCTTCCATCTTTTTCTTCCTTCTATCCTTTCCTTCTTAACAATTCTTGTAGTTTCTTATAGCAAATAATTCAGTGTGGGTATAGAGAAGTGTAAAAAAGGAAAAAGAGTCTGTCCTCTCACCACCCAGAGATTATGACTATTGAGGATTCGATGCATTTCCTTTCAATCCTGTGTGTTGTGTATATGCTACAAAACTAAGATTTTATAGTACACACAATTTTATGTCATGTTGTTGGTATTTCTCAGCGTCAATACTTCCACTTCATGATTTACATGTCAGTATTTCTACTTCTCTTGCATCTCTGAACTATTACAACATGTAATTTTACCTAATTTTTAAAAATTAAACTTTTTAGTGGAGTTCCTCCTCCTTCCTAACCCCACTGTGCTAAGCCAAGTCCTCCTTTCTGTGGCCCAGACCACTATGCAAATCTCTGAACCAAAGCTCTCCTCCTTTACATCCTGCCAAGTGAACTTTCTAAAATGTAAACCTGACTGCCTTCCCCGGCTTTAACCTTCAGTGTCCAATTTCATGCCATGCTTTTTAGAGCATATAGTTTACTCCCCTGACTTTGATCAAAACATTTCTCTACTTGGCCCCTCTGGTCTCTCTAGGCTCTTCTCTGGCTCTGTCTATCCCTCCTCCTACCCTCATCTTCAGCCTTTGAAATTCTTGTACCTGTGAGTCTTTTTTCATTCCATTTCCTCCATCTGGAATACCCTTCCCTTTGTAGGCTTGATATAACCTATGCATTCTTTAAAATTCAACCCAAGCAGCACCCCTGCTTGAGCACTTCCTGAAAGGTCATTCTTTCACCCTCTACCTCCCTGTATGGATTAAGAGCTGAAGGTTTTTTCCCCCTGGCCTGGGAACCTTTCTCTACCCTGTAGCCTGGAAACCCGCTGCAGCTGTTCTTAACTGACTTCCTGATTGTTTTCCTCTTTACAATAGTAGCTGAATTCTGAATCCCAAGCACCTCACACATAGTAAATACTCAAGAAAAATCTGCTGAACAGTGTTGGTCTTTCACAGTCATTCTGGCTCAGCAGCCAAGAGTTCCTGTGTCCAAGGCCAGGTTCCTTCTGTTGGCTCCATTCTAAGTTAAGCATGCCATGACTCACTGTTTCCTAGACAATGTCATTTGTTACCCTGGCTATGAAGCCATGTCCACTTGTGGAATTTCCCAAGGATTTCATAATCTCCCTTTAAAATCCCTTTCTCCAAGCATTTCTATCACAGAGGCCTCAAGATGAAAAAAGTTATAGAATATTGTTACCCTGAGGATGAATCAGCTATTGCCAAACCTTTCCCACATGAACTTTGCTTTTACTATCTACAAAAGAGAAAACAAAATGTGGCTTTCTTTACAAATTTAGTGAAATAAAACCTAACAAGCTAATTGTAATGTAGCAGACATCAGTGTAATTTGAGTGGAGATCCAGAAAGGTAGAAAGATACCAATATGCCTAGTCCAAAATACCACTAGTGTCAAGGAAAGAAAAAGCTCTGATCCGAAGCTAAGGACAACTTTTCATAAAATCATGTAGGTCTCTTTCATCATTTTGACCATACAACAGAATCTTCTTTCATTTGTTACTGTTACTTCACCTGTGGCTAAACTGGGCATGCCACCAGTGGCTTCTGCATTGGGAGCCAGAGTCTAGATGAGGGAAATGTGGTGACATCTGAAAACTCAGAGATGCCGCATCTGTGGAGCCTCAAGGGATGTTAAAATGCTTGCCTGGGGAATCCTGAGGTCCAAGCTCCCGAGAAATTTTGTGGCTTTTGTAGTTCAGGAGGCCAGCCAGGAGGGACTGGTACCTAGCTGCTTCACTTCTTTGAGTCTTCAGCTCATAGGATGGACGCATGTTACATCTCTCCCTGCTGCCTGCAGCTTGGAGAATGAGGTTGTGTTGTGTTACAGCTCATTTGTTCCTGCTGTCTGCAGCTCAGTAAATAGGGACATGTGGCACCCAGTGCCTTTTTTCACTCCTGTAACTAAGTGAGCAGGAATATGTGTTACAGCCATTTGGCAGGTTCTGGGTTCTTGTCCTGTGACCAAGAAGAATGACACACACAGACACTGGAAAGTGAGCAAGGAAGAGAATAATTTTATTGAGTTACAGAAACGCTCTCGACACAAGAGGGGACTTGAAGTGGGTAGTCCTCTGTGTCAGAGGGGACCCAAAAGCAAGTAGCTGTCTGTAAGGCTGAGTCTGGGGTTTGTATGGGCTCAGAATGAGCGAGTGTATGCTGATTGGTCCAGGGGTGGGCCTGGAAAAAGCACCAATAGATTGGTTAAAAGGCATCGAGACAGTTCTCACTCTGATCATGGACTCTATCCAGAACTGGCAGCTCAGTTTTCAGGCTTCAGGCTGTCTTTGACTTGGAGGTCAGGTTTTACCAGGACACATCCCTGTCTGCTTAAGAATCTGTCTATCTCCTGTTGCTATCAGTATAGCCAATTTAAACAGCCATTTCCCAGTCAAATTATGTCACTACATAGCATGGCATGTGAAGATCCTAACTATACCCATACAGATTATTATAAATATCACCTTCCCCATTCTTATGTTCTAGTCTCCAATAGAACATATCAACTGCCAATTCATCAGAAATACCACCACCAACAACAACAACAAAAAAAAAACTTTCAATCTTTCAATCAGGAAAAGTTAAATTTATTACAATTACTCAATAGGAGGAACAATGCTCTGACAACATTTTAGTATCTCAGAAGGAGGATGTTCAGAGAATTGGGCTCAAATTAAAACTGATCTGACAAGGTAGGGAAAGGACCGGAATTGGGCACAGTTGCTGGCATGATAGAGTTGGTGGACAAAAGCGGCGAGGGTCTTGCTAGAACAAGCAAACTTGTCTGAGGAGTGATCTGCTAGCTCAGGTGTGCAAACTGATGTCCTAGATAAACTGACTTATGAGAATTACCTGAAGCAAATGGAAAAGTTCTCCATGAGCTTAGTTTTATTTTCTATGTAAGAATTTCCTGGATCAAAGAGGTAAGTCATGCCAATACAAATAGACCTAGTTCTCAAAAGAATGCCCTGAAAAGTGGAGAAAAAAAAAGTGGAGTTCTCAGTAGCCTCAACTCCTGGAACAGTACCTAGTAAAAAAATAAGTGCACATAGAAATATATCTGGTAGTCAAAAATATTTTTTGCAGTAAACGAAGATTATCTTGGTCCTAATTATAATGTTAAATAAGATAGACATTGTTGCAGAATTGAAAATGTCCAGAAGAGGAAGCCAGGAATCTGAATTCTAGTACTGATTCTACCACTAACTACTAATCTCTCTGAACCTCTGTTTACTTACCAGACTAATGAGCAAATTAAACTAGATTATTTCTAAGATCCCTTCAGTTCTAAAATACAGTATTACTTTCCACGTTCACATAGGAATATTTAAGCCTCCTGCAGACACACACTTAACTTCTAGGGCACGCAAGCTTCAGTTGTTGGTTAGAAAAGATAATGCATTTTGAGATTCTGGCTGATAGGAAGAGATATCAAATTCTCAGTACCTATTAATAGTAATTTGGGGCAAAATAGAATGCTTCATGAGCCCCAGGACATGTAGGCATAGAATGCCCAGATTTACGATCCAGAGGGAAAAAAGTCCTCATCTTCTAGTATTTCATTCCTAGAGTCTTTGCTTTTTAGTTAGTTATTTAGTTTCAAATAATAACAATAATAATAATAAATAAAAGTGGCATTGCTATCAGTCCGGTGAGAACAACTCCTAAGAATTTTCTGTGCGTGAGAGTTGCCTAGATGGTGAAACCCAGGAAAAATCAATGAGTGAAAGAGAAAACCAGCTAAAGGGGAAAAAATGTCCAAGAGATCCCAGCAGAGAATAATGAGGGCAGAGGACAGAGGCTATAAGGGGAGGAAAAACAGGATAAAGTTCATTCAAATTATGTTCCTGCAGAGCTATAAGCAGTGGTGTGTTGGTAAGACAGCTTTCAAATTTTTTTTAAAATCAGATTTGTAGCATTTGCTGATTTCTATAAACACTCCCACTGTGGCCAAAATTATGCTTCCAAGAGTCAATAACTGGCTATCAAATTTCCTGACCATTTATCAAACTGCTCTTGTAAGCCCAGATGAGCTGGCCAGACCACAGCAATGAGGTAAGTGAGGCTGACTGCATAGCTCTCACTGACCAAGGGTGAGCTGCTATAGGACCCTTGGGATGTTGACTCTTCAATTACTGAATACTTCTTCTGGGGTATTCTTTTCTTTTACTGAAATTCTCACTATGCTTTGCTTTAGGGAATTGGTATTCATATCCTGTAAGTCAAAATGAGATTGTTTTTAGTGGGAGCTTGAATAAATTGAAGTGGATCAACTCTCAAGTGCCAGGCACCTCTGTTCTGAGGTTTAGATGACAATTATTACTATTACTTCAGTGATCCTTGGCCACTCTGAGATGGGAGTGGTCAGGGAGAGAAAGGAAAGGAATGTTAGTGAAACCACTTCCTGTCCTCAACCTGCCCTGGGGCCTCACTTACTATCAGCTTTGCATCTCAGACCTTGGCCTTCCTGTGAAATGAACATTCCTTAGCCCTAGCTTCCAGGAATATTGGATGCTAGACTCTAAAATAAACTGATATCATTCACAGGCCATGCCAGAAGAAAACCAGGAAACATATGACAAAAGAAATGTTCTTCAAGAAATTATTTTCCATGTCATATTTGCATAAATTTGTAATGAGCTTGTCACTTCCGTGAAGGGGGAAACCAGCATGACTCTAGCATGCTGGCATCCTGGTGCCCTTGGCAGCTAACACCAGACTGTTTCTCCTCTTGCTTCTTTTCTGCGGTTCTTAGTGGAATCATGACCAGCAGATTTGAAGGTACAGATGACTATATTCAACACTGTATGTGCTATGAGTGAGGAGTCTGAATTGCTCAACAATATTTCATTTGGCTAATATTTCAGCTTATTGAGTCATAAACCTGACAAGTAGCTACAGCCCACAAAATAACATTTTCTGACTCAGTGCATGTGAGAGAGAAGTGGTAGCCAAAGGTTCAGCACAGCAGACACTGTTGGCCTAACCATCTGACTCCACAACCTTGTTCTAGAATCTAGATTTCTCTCTATTTGACTCAGTGGCTTGTTTTATAAATTCAGTGTAAACCTCAGACCTTCAAAAATGTATATCAAACCACATGATAAACAGCACCTGGTGTTCAGCCTTCTTTTCTTCTGACTATGAAAGTGTCCCACCAGGAAATAACAATAGCTGTCAGCCTATTAACACATGAACAATTTGATGCCTCTTATGTGAAAGTACAAGTTGAGAAATTAATTTCCTGCTACTGAAATTCTAACATTTAGAAACTCTTCAATGAACAAACATAAGCATATTCTTTGAATTAATAGTGGGGAAACAAAGGATTTTCTTAAACCAAACAATTTAAGTGCCTTGACAAATGTCAGCACAGTGGAACAGGATCTTAAGCCATCAAACAGTGGGTTTTCCTTGTGGTTGTAGTTTTTCAAGGATCTATTGAAGAATCAAGAAATGCTGATTCTTTGTTTTTCTTAATCATGTTCTGTTGTCCTATGTTATCATAAAATGACTTTACTTAAAATGTTAATTTTAGTTAAAATTAATGGCTTTCTCACCTGATATCTTAACTATTGAAACATATCATTTACACTCTCCTTTCTTTCCCAAGTATGTCCTATTTAATTTATTAAGCTCTGTTGTGTTCCAGGCATTTATAAAATGAACTCTAAGTGTAGATAAAAACAGAAGTAATTCTTGTTCAGAAACATACAAATTCCTCTGAGGGGTATCAAAATTAGTACAAATTGAAATATAATAACCGAGATTTTTTTCCCAAATTCATCTTTTCAGTCATCTGTTTTAGGATAATTTTTCAGAATTTTCTTCCATATGTACTCCTTCAATGCTTCATGAGGTCATATCTAACAACTATGGAATCTGAGAGAGAGAGAGTTCAGAGAGGCCCATGTTTCTCTGTCTAAATATTTAATGTTTTCTTAACTAGCTAAGAAAATGTTAAATAAAATGAGTTCTATCTTCCTATCTTCACAGATATACAGTCATGCACTGCATAATGATATTTTGGTCAACTACAGATGGAATACACAATGGTGAGCCCATGAGATTACAGTACTATTAATATATATTTACTGTATACTTTGTGTGTTTAGATATGTTTAAATACTATTGTGTTACAGTTGCCTACAGTATTTAGTACAGTAACATGCTATACAGCCTTGTAGCCTAGGAGAATAGAATAGAGCTTCTAGCATAGGGGTGGAGTAGGCTATACCATCTGGGTTTATGTAAGCATACTCTATGATGTTCACACAAGGAGCAAACACCCTAATGACAGATTTTGCAGAATGTATTCTGATCTTCATGTGACACATGACTGTATGTTAACAACATTTAAAAAATATATAAAGCTATGGATTTTATATGATGAGAATCAGCAAAATATCAGAGATAAGTGAATTTGCAATTCCATATCTGGGTATTCTGTTATTAGGGAATGTCAGGGTGCATACAAAATAAGATCATACATAACTTAAGATTTATTATATATTTATTGTATAAAATTTATTTTTCTTGACCAGCAAAATAAGTAATTACATTTTTATAATTGAAATTGTCACATAATTTTTGTTCTACAGACAATAGTGCCATTTTAGATGATGCATGAATCATTTAATTCTTACATTTATTTATAATTCACTTAAATTTGGAGAGATTTCACTCTTCTAATGCAGTGACAATAAGATTCCTAAAGCATTACTTAGGTATAGAAACAAAGCATGCAACATTTGATGCTATATTCACACATTGTAGTATGTCATTTGTGGTTAGCTACCCAGACACTGAGGTTTCAGAATCAATTAAAAAGCATCTGGTGGACTGATTCCTTAGGGTTATGCTTGTTAACTGATCTCAGAAAAAGATGTGGAAAATGGGGAAATAGTTGGCAGTAAGGATACATGGTCCTCTTGACTTTTTCCAAGCTTCTTAGAACAAGCTCCTTGTGAAAATGTTGGTTTGCAAACATATGTTAAGCTCCTTGCAGGCATTCCAGAGCCAAAGAGAACAGAAGGGAGCTCAACCACCACCATCATTATTCTTTAGGCTCCCCACTAAGTCCTTCTGGGATCTCAGCCTTGGGGTTGAATTTTGTTAATCAAGAGAGTGAATATCTAGTGTTAAGAAGTTTAGGAGATTAAGGATCATTTGGTGCCCACACTAGGGTCTAGTTCCTCAGGTGGCAGAAGTGTCCCTGGGTTCTCTAGTACATTTGTGGGGTTTTTGCAAGGTTGTGATAGATCTTCTGAAGCTTAGCCTCAGGACAGGGGACCTTCTTTCCTTGGTCTAAGAGCAGTAATGGACCCCATATGGAACTGACCATAACATGATATCCTTTTTTTTTTAAAAAAATTGTCTTTTCTACATTTTAGAATGTACGCACTTTAAGAACGAGTTCAGTATTTTACCCTTCTTTTTACCCCCAGTTCCTTACATATCCCCAGTAATCATATGTAATGTCTGGCATAAACATTGAGTTTTTATCACCTGTGACATCCCTGTCTGCTCAATCAGAGTGTGGCTCTTGTGAGGGAAGGAATAGACACTTTGATTTCTGGATCTCAGTGTCTCCCTCAATCCTGGAAATATGGTTGCCATTTAATAAATAAGTCCAGTGGTTGAGTATACGTGTAACCTTAGAACTGCACTGAGGAAGAGGAGAAACAGCGTAGTCAATGTCCCACATAACCTGAATGTTAGTTTGGCAAACAACTGAATGAGGCAAGAAGAAAATGTAGAACCAGAAGGGTTCTGGAGTACAGAAGTAGCTCCTAGTCTCCATTTCACCATTTCAGCTACTTTAATTTTATTTCTCATTTCAAAATCTTCATTCCTGAATCTTGGATTACCAGTTGGCCAGACTTTCGAAGTTAGCTAAGTAGCCTCAAATTCCTTGGATGCGCCTCTCTTTTCCCTCTCTTGAGAATCTTTCATTATTTTATTTTATTTTTCTTACCACTCTCAAGGTCTCCCCTTCTTTTTGAGCTCATGAGATATCCTTCATCTGTTCCTTGGCTGGGTGCACAGGGAGGGAGGAGTGGGAGGGGAAAAGAGGCAGTCACAACATTTCACACACTGCCAAAATTAACAATTTTGTTTCTCCTCGCTGCTCTCTCCTTCCAGGGAGGTGACAGGACTCTGGAAACATGACTGTATTTGTACTTAAGAGACTAGCAAGCACTGCTATTACCAACCTTAGCGAAGATTTCTGTGCTACGGAATGGATAAAAGCTGCACAGTGCTGCACTTAAAATGACCACGTCAATGTTCATCCTTTTATGGAAAACAGTATCAGCCAAAGTACAGCTGGACGGCCCTACGTATTTTGCTCTGCATAAATCCCTCAGGAACTTTTTTATTTTCAGACAGTGTGGTCTGGGAGCTACAATAATGACTGAGATTGAGTATTTTTCTCCTTAGTGGAATGAAAGCATATGGTCAATTTAATCTGATTTAAAGGAAATGAATTGAAGGACAGTAGAGATTAGACTTTTGGAAGGGACTGTTGGGACTTTAAAATTTAAAATACAGCCTCTGTCATTGCTTATGTTCCAAGTGTAATTGTTGCAGGTACACAAGACAGCTATAATGTTTTATCTCACAAAACTGTATTTTCTATCTATTTTTATCATGGATACGTAGGCAAAGTAGAGAAAAAATGAGTATAAAGATGTAAAAGAAAAGGATTACATCCCATCTAAATACATTATTATGGAAACTCCTCGGTAGTCCAAAGACTTTCAATTTGTATCCAACAAATAATTTATATATGCTACTGAATTCAACAAAATTCTATAATAGAAACAAAGAATGTGATCACATTATTAGCATATAGGATTAATATTGGTCTTGAAAGAGTCAAAGCATGCTTCAGGCTCAAATGTGCAGTTCTCAGAAAGGTATTGCCTCAGTGATGGGGGTCAAATTAATCCAAGACTAAAGGGTATTGTGAGGCCACAATAAGAAATCTTAGAAACAATCTAGAAAGGATCAAACTTATCCCAGGTAACCTAAATATTTCCCCTACATTTTATTTTCAATGCCACAAGAGTTATTTTGCTAAAATACAAATACAACTCACTTATGTATAAACATTCAAAGTTTCTCTTTCACCCACATTTTGAGTTCCAAATTTTTTAGTATGGCAGATAGCTTGGTTTCATGACGTGAAAAATGGGTATATTTTTGGTATCCGTCTCTTGAGTTTGTATCTGTGTGTAAGGAGATGTTACACACACACACACACACACACACACACACACACACACGCATGCACAATCTCTGCCCTCTTCCAGCTATAAAATGCATAAAATAACATTTTAATTATTATTAGTTATTCATAACTATAATTTTAATATTAGCATATTGCTTTTTTGTGTACTATCATAGACAATTTGGTAAGTTGAGTTAGACATTTAGCAAAGACAAAGATTTTGGCAAAAATAAGCAAAGAATGTTAAAATTGAACAAATACTTCGATTGATTTTTTGAAAAATTAACACATAAGGAAGTGGGATACCAGTGGTAAAGTATTAACGTTTAATTTTTTCTTTATTTCCCTTTTGTACCTTCCACAAGCAATATTCATAGCTGGATATAATAATTCGTCGGTGTGGCCCAACTGACCAAAGGACTGAAACAAATTCTGCTAAAAGAACCAACATTGGTGTTATGTTAATCTTTTAACTCTGCTGAGAACACTGCCAAGCAGCCACCCTTATCAGCAAGAACCTCCGAAGCTGGCATTTCTGCTGGAAAAAGCTCAGGTTACGCAGCAATTTACTGTAGTGCCTGTTGTGCAAACTTTTGGGGAGTGATGCAATTAAAATTAAAATGGAATGTGCTTCAACTCTTTTTTTTCTTGATTGGAAATTCTCAACAGATACTGTCTACAAAATGGGAACTTTTTATATAGTCATAGCCCTGATCAATATATTAACATCTCTGAAGGAATATTTTTACTCCTGGAAGTTCTTTTTTTGATCTTATGGGTCAAATGTTTAGTTTTACACAGTTACCCTTGTG
>NW_016107795.1:590366-598885 GCF_001604975.1 Cebus imitator
ATGTGCCACTGCACCCAGCTAATTTTATTTTTTTATAGAGACAGGGTCCCACTACCTTGCTGAGGCTGGTTTTGAACTCCTGGCCTCAAGTGATCCTACTACCTTGGTTTCTCACAGTGCTGGAATTACAGGTGGGAGATACCACTCCCACCCTGCCTTCAATCTTCATGTCAGATTCTGATATGGTGTTGGGAGTCACTGGGAACTTCATGGAGTGAATTTTGCAGCTGATGGCACAATAAGCAGGAGGTTCTCTGGGCTGCTGGAACTCTGGGCACTACTAGTTGTCATCACTTCTACAAGTCTGTTTGGTTCCTAATCCAAATGGTATTAAATATTTTAATAAATGCATTATTTTCTGGGAGGGTTGAGAAATACTAAAATATCTTCTATAGACTTAATTAAGATTCTTTCACGTGTCCTCTTCTTCCCCGATCACTTCCTTCCGCATCTAGAGAAAGACTGGCTTTAAACCTATGAGCTTCTGAGTCAGTCAGTCTTGGATTTGAATTTAATTCCACCTCAAAGACCTTGTACTCCAGTTTCCTTACCTATAAAATAAGACTCATGATACCAGCCTCCCAGCATTCTTGAAATTATTAAAATGACAGTGCACTGACAATCTCAAGCACTGCATATAATTAAGAATTGAAATCTAATAAATAATTATTACTTCCCTTCTCTTCTTTTGGTGCTTTATCTCCAGAGCATATGTTTCAATGTGTGGTCGTCACAAACCCTGAGCTAACAAACAACCCACTAAAGAACCACAGACAAGCAAGACGTTTTCTTCAGCAAGACCACAACCCAAAGCTGGAGTGCCAGAGCCAGTAAGGAAAAATTTAACACAATTAATATAAACCACAGTTTTCAAAAAAATCACAAACCCCCACAGAACATGTCAACTGCTATGTTTATAATACTATGAAGTATTCCTAGGCTCTGGTCATTGAGAGGCTGCCTTAACTCTTTCTTTAGTGAAAAAAAAAAAAAATAGCAAGAAATATACATAGTATGTAACTAAGTCAATTATGTATTTCTTCATGGAGTTAGACACAACAAAGGAGTTGTACCACTGTCCACTTTGTATGGGTGGCAGCAAAACTTGAAAGCAAAGGAGTCACTAAGCATAAACAGAGTGAGGACTATTAAGTCTTATCATCAGTCCTGTTATCTGTCTTCTAGTCTGTAATTCCAGAGTCCCATATCTCCACCCCCATAGATCTACCTCTAAAATCAGTTGTAATTCTTATTTATCTTTCTAATCTGTTCCTCTAGAGGAATAAGGTTCATGCTGGAAATTATATCAGGAAAATCTTCAAGGCAAGTCAGAGTAAAGCAGAGCCACACCACTCATTTTGCTGCCCAATTAGCAAGAATGCCAGTGCTCGGCATAGAGCAGTAAGTCCAGATTTTGCAAGTATATTAGATTGTACCAGTCAAATCTGAAAGATACAATAAAAATTAAAGAAGATAATGGAATTTAGGAAACTGTGCTTCCATTTTAGAGGTAGCATCTTTGTGTTAATAATTGCATGGGTTTACAACTTGTGCCTATAACAGTGGCACTCAACTTTGTTAAGACAAGAAGGGATTTATTATGGTAGGTTTCAGAACACCAGTGCTCTTAAAAACTTCAGAAGCTTGGTATGATGTTGTCATAAGCTATATCACAGAAAGTGGTATATTAAGAAAAGAAAAGAATTCTACTTCCCTCTCAAAAGCAAATAATTTTTAGTAAACAAGTTCTAGGAGTAACATACATAATTCTACAAATGATGAGCTGATTCTTGAAATTTCTCATGTTTTAGCATGGCTGTTACTGTGGATAAATAGAAATTTTACTCTTCCTGAGTATTTACTGACATCAATACTTTGGGATGGGTCTGGCAATTATTAAAAGCAGATGTTTTCTATTGTTTTTTAGTTCTTTAGCACAAAATAAAGAAGTTTGGGCAGCTAGCTGTTAATGCCCAGGCAGAGTCATTTCATAAATCTTTTCTAATAAATGGATAGGGTAGAATTTTACACTAATTTTCATTTTATATAGAAAGTGATTGAAACTAAAATTTCAAACAAGCAATAGATTAAAAATTATTCTAATATGCCTTAAGAATATAAATGCACGCTTCGTTAAAATTTCTGATACTCAAAAATTTTAAAGATAAATCAGAAGATGTTTCTTTGAAAATATTTCTTTTTTTTTTTTTTCTGTATTCATAAGACTTTACCAGAGTGGTTCTGTTTAGTTAAGCGTTTTAGTCAATTTGAGCGGCTCTAACAGAATTCCATAGGCTAGGTGGCTTAAACAAAAATTATTTCACAGTTCTGGAGTCTGGGGAGTCCAAGAATAAGATGCTGGCAGATTTCATGCTTGGTAAGGGCCCTCTTCTCAGTTTGCAGATGGTGGCCTTCTTGTTGTGTCCTCATAATGCAGAAAGGGAGAGAGAGCCAAAGCTTGAAAGCTCACTGACCTCTTATTATAATGGCACTTATCCCATCATGGGAGCCATATCTTCATAAACTCATCTAAACCTAATTACTTCCCATGATTCCATCTTCTAATATTAGCACATAAGGGAGTCAAGCCTTCAAGGTCTGAATTTGAAGGAGACACAAACATTCAGCCTATGACAGTAAAGTTGTAAAACACCACTTCTCTTTTGTTATTTAACAAATCTTTACATAACACTTTACATGCGCTAATGGTTTACACATGTTAACAATCAATATTTCTTACAACCCTGCGAGGCAGGCACTATTATAAGCTCTTCTACAGGGGAGAAACATGAGCAAATAAAGCACCAATTACCAAGGTTCATGAAGCAAGTTAGTGGTATAGTTGAGACTTCAACCCGGAGAGCCTTATCAAGTGAGCTCTACAGCAGGGCATCCAGGGAACACTCTATTCCTAAGGCAGTCCTGCTTCTTTATCCTCCTGCCATTCCCAGCCCTTCTTATATCAGTGGCAGAATATCTCACGTATCCCTGAAGTCTGCATCCACCGCCAATAATTAAGACAGAGAATTGTAGGCCTACGGCTTAATTTTTACAGGGAATGGGGAATTGAAATTGATGGTGAAAAGTCAGTAATCCAGTGAGAAGGCCTCAGCTAAACAGGCTTGGAAATGCTTCACTGACATTCCTCTAGAACTAAAACTTTCTTGATAGCTGTTTCTCTAAAGGGAACCAATCCCAGGATGCTGGTAAATACGGATGGCATGGTAATGCAATTATATTAGTAATCTGATATATATATATATATCAGAAAAGTCTGCTTGTGCTTAGGGGAGTAAACAAGCAGAGGCTCATTCCCTGCTCCTTTTTTGGTGTCTAAGGCCTTTTCTGCCCAGGGACAGTACTAGAAAATGCAGACCGCTGGAGCCCAATAGGCCCTTTGTAGCTCCCCAGTGACTTCCATGGATCAAAACACAGCATCCCACACAACAACAAAAAAAGTGATGCTGCTGGAATTACTAGAGTTCGAGATATTCCAAGGTTTCAAAGAGGGGAAAGATGGGAGATTGCAAAACTGTGTGCTAAAATAAATACTGAATTGACCCTTGGCAAGGGTCTGTTCCCGCACCCAACCCCTGGCTCCACTGCATTAAACACGCACACGCACACACACACACACACACACACATACACACACACACACACAGAGTGATAATTTGTTTTTAAGATCATAAAGCACCAGGAAGAAGACAAAAGCTCTTACGCCTAATCTGAAATGACAGATGTATTGTTAAAGAGTGCGTTTATTTCAAAGATGAATGAAATCTGCAAAAGTCAAACTAAAGACAGGATAGATACTGAGGTAGTTCTTGCCCTAACTCTTCCAGTCCCAGCAACTGAAACGTCTTTCAGACAAGTAACTCCACCTCCCCTCCTAAGGATGTAGCGCGGTCTCTGTGTGTGTCTAAGGGATCCGATCCGCCACGCGCCGCACTGGGTTCACGAAGCGCCCCTGGCAGGCGGCATCTCCCTTTCTCTGAGAGTGGCGGGCTCTCGCTCCCGCTTCAGGGATTTGCGGAAGAAAGTGAACACCCCACAGCTGGCAGGAGTTACGCAAGACAGCCAGACTCGGCCGTCACTCCTGAGTGACCCGACCCCACTCCGCCCCAGAGGCGGGGCCAGTGCTTTCTTCCGGACTCCCGATCGATCAGGAGCTCCGGGAATTTCCCTGGCCCGGGGGCTCCGGGATTTCCAGCCCCAAACATGCATAAAAGGGATTCGCCGACCTCGGGGAGCCACAGAGCCCGGGCCGCAGGCACCTCCCCGCCAGCTCTCCCGCTCCTCGCACCGCCGCCCGACCCGCCTGCTGAGCCCCATGGCCCGCACCGCGCTCTCCGCCGACCCCAGCAACCCCCGGCTCCTGCGGGCGGCGCTGCTGCTCCTGCTCCTGGTGGCCGCTGGCCGGCGCGCGGCAGGTGGGTCCTGGCGTCCTGGGGACCCCGGGCGGGACGCGGCTGGGGTGGGCGCCCCCCGCCGACGGCCCCGCTCAATCAGCGAGTCTCCTCTTCCCTAGGAGCGCCCCTGGCTAATGAACTGCGCTGCCAGTGTCTGCAGACCCTGCAGGGAATTCACCTCAAGAACATCCAAAGTGTGGAAGTGAAGCGGCCGGGCCCCCACTGCGACCAAACCGAAGTCATGTAAGTCCCGCCCCGCGCTGCCGCTGCCACCGCGCGGTCCCAGACCCTCCCGCTGCCCCAACCCTGTCCCCAGCCCGACCTCCTGCCTCACGGATTCCCTTCTCTCTGCAGAGCCACACTCAAGAATGGGCAGAAGGCTTGTCTGAACCCCGCATCCCCCATGGCTAAGAAAATCATTGAAAAGATTCTTAACAGGTGAGTTATGGTTTCCATGCCACAGGCGACTACAGCCGTTGGTCAGAAAAACTGTCATCTGGCCCCGAAATAGTAAATCAGGAAAACCCAAGGGTTAGCTGAAGGACTGAAAAAAAGATTATTTTATACAAAGTTCCCATGAAGATTATTAATCTGCTCTGGTGCCAGAGGAAATTCACGGTGCCCGGGGTCCCCGCCCAGGTTCTCCCCTCCTTCTTGAATGTAGGTAAAACTGCCTTCATTTAATTTCTCACTGGAGTTTGCCAGTTGTGCTGAAGTGCTTTCTGCCTGTTTATAAACACAGACTTCATTTCCCCTAGTTTCTATTGAACTTCAGACCTAAAAAGCAGACTCCTGGTTTTTTGTAAAAGTTTAAGGATGAAGAGCAGAGATTTCACAATGATATTGCACTGGGTACATATCTGGGTGCCACCACCTATTAGCCATGTCACTCAAAGACAATTATTTAGTTTTTCTGAGACTTAGCCAAACAGTGAAAATAACAGTAGCTACATCATGAGGTTGCTCTGAGGCTTAAGTGAGGCCCAGTATGGCAAAGAGCAGCAGGTTCTGGCTGTCTTTAATCCAGTAGTACAGTGGAGACCACCACCCCCGCCCCACCCCCATTCCTGAAAGAGCATCCCAAGCCTAGTGGTCCCTGCCACACAGCACAGCTGTCACCAGCAGTAGCCACTTTGGTGCTAGGCTGGGGAAACTGCATTCAGAAAACTCTAGAGCCTGGGGGAACAGGACAGGAGAAGAGTGTTGTGCAGTCTGCTTTCCCAAGCACCTACTCAGGGCACCCATTTTCTCATTACAGTGACAAATCCAACTGACCAGAAGGAAGGAGGAAGCTCACTGATGGCCGTTCCTGAAGGAGGCCCTGCCCTTATAGGAACAGGAGGAGAAAGAGAGACACAGCTGCAGAGGCCACCTGGACTGCACCTGATGTGTTTGAGCATGGCTTAGGAGAAGCTTTCTATTTATTTATTTATTTGTTTGTTTGTTTTTGAAGATTCTATGTTAATATTTTACATGTAAAATATTGAGCATTATTGAATCTACTTGCATAATGTCCCAATATATTTATTGATTATTTTATGTCAAAGCCAAGTTATTTCTATACCGATTCCTATTTAATTTGAAGGTAGAGAAGGTTTGCAGATATTCTCTAGTCATTATGCTAATATTTTTGAGGAACCCACAACATGTCAGCCACTGTGATAGAGGCTGGGGGAATCCAAGCAAATGACCAGTGAGATTAATGTGAAGGCAGGGGAGTGTATATGTGTCTATTTTTGTAACTGTAAAGATGAATGTCAATTGTTATTTATTGAAAAGATTTCACAGTGTGTGGTCAACATTTCTCATGTTGAAGCTTTAAGAACTAAAATGTTCTGAATATCCCTTGGACATTTTATGTCTACCTTGTAAGGCATACTGCCTTTTTAAATGTTAATTATGCATTGTATGTTTTTTGATATTTATTGATGTTTTCACAAAAGACATGAAAATAAAATATTTAAAAATGCAAAATGTTTCTTTTATTTTGAGGGGAAACAAGGACTATCTTTGCTGAAAATCTGATGATTTATATCAATATTTATTTCTCAAAGTTTTTTTTTTTCTGAGCTTTCAATCTGCTATACAGATAAATCAAACAATGAATTATGCCTTATTGCATGTGTTGATTGCTGTCTCTCCCCTTGGCTCTCACCTAGTAAAGAGTGTGCTTTATCAAACTATAGTATTGCCCCTGATTGCAGAATCACTGATATATATTGGCCTTTTTAAAAGAAATTCCTTACTGCCTTGCTACCCCAATTTACCTCCTTAAAAATATGAAGGGGGAAATTTTGTCAGAGTCGTTTTAACTAGAGCAACTCCATCTTGAATAGGGGCTGGGTAAAATGAGGCTGAGGTTTGCTGGGCTGCATTCCCAGCAGGTTAAGCATTGAAAGTCACAGGATGAGATAGGAGGTTGGCACAAGATACAGGTCATAAAGACCTTGCTGGTAAAACAGGTAACAATAAAGAAGCCAGCTAAAACCTACCAAAACCAAGATGGAGAAGAGAGTGACCTGTGTTCAGCCTCACTGCTCATTATGCACTAATTATAATACATTATCATGCTAAAAGACACTCTTACCGGCCCCATTACAGTTCACAAATGCCATGGCAACCTCTGGAAGTTATCCTATATGGTCCAAAAAGGAGAGGAGCCCTCAGCTCTAGGGAATTGCCCACCCCTTTCCTAGAAAACTCATGAATAATCCACCTCTTGTTCAGCATATAATCAAGAAATAACCATAAAAATGGCCAATCAGCAGCTCAGGCTGCTGCTTTGCCTATGGAGTAGCCATTCTTAATTCCTTTACTTTCTTACTAAATTTGCTTTCACTTAAAAAAATTACATTCTTATAGTTATCTTAACAAGGGATCTCATTTTATTGCTTTTGCTCCATAATTTTTCATATGCTTGCTGACAATTTAATGAAGATGTCAGTAAAATGGTGGCTATTTTGTTTTTCAAAACTCAAACAGTTTGTGTCATAATAGAAGCATAAAAAGTGAGTGGCTGAATACTTCATTGGAGGAAACTTCTGATTGAAATGTGGGTTCAACGTTCTAACCTTCAGATATAAGTAACCAGCAGTAAGGTTAATGTTGTTTCAATCTTTTATGGCAATATAACACATACAATGCTTTTAAGATTTGACTGGATTCGTTTGCATAATTCCTAGTGGAATTTTGATAGAAACTTATAGAGCGTTTATCGAGAAAGTCCTCTGGGGAACTCTGAATTCAATGATGCCCCAGGATGACAGTAGCACTCCAGGTTTTTAGGACAGAAACACAACTGTCATGTCAAAGGAAGAAAGATCCCAATAATCTAAAAGAAACCACACTCCAAACCTGGAAAGGAAGGACATTTGTACATGCGTGAGGTATCTACTTGTCTCTGATTCAGGACTCATTCCGGAATTCTGAACCTTGGGTAACTGCCTCCAGGACAAGCAAGAAGGTGAGGCTGGCAGCCTCCTTACTGGAGATCAAGTTCTGGATTGTCCCAAGTAGCTGGGTAAGTAAGGGAACAACATTTAAGTAGCAAGAAACAACTTCTGTGAGCTTTTCTCACAGCTAAAAAAGTTAAAAACAACAGTCTCTTATTGTTTTTAGTTAATCTTAATAGTTCCAAGATTATTAGTTAATTATGAATGAGATGAGAAAGAAGAATATTTGTAAACTATACGTAGGTAAATAAATGCAAACCATTTGAGAAGCTCCATAAATGGTAGCATTCACTCCCTAACCCCCACTTAGAAGACACTGAAAAATGTTTACAAATAGCACCCAAGGGTTCAATAAAACCACTCCTTACAATTAAGACAAAGTCCTTACCCTCAAATATTGGAGCTTGCTCTACTGGCTACCTAGCTCTTGCTAATATGGAACAGGGAACATACAAAGGACAAAAGAGATGCTTTTATTTGCATGGTGGTTAAAGACAGATTTCAAATGATCAGATTGACTTTGAAGTAAATTCCAGCTCTGTCACTGTGATCTTGAGCTAGTTTCTTTACTTCACTCAACCTCATTCCACGTTCTATAGAATGAGGATAATAAGAGTATATGCCTTCTGAAGTGCTGCAGGGATTAAATGTTACG
>NW_016107795.1:599450-608407 GCF_001604975.1 Cebus imitator
ATCCTTTTTTCTCTAATCTTGTCTTTTTGTTTTATTTCATGAAGTTGGTCTTCGACCTCTAATATCTTTTCTTCTACTTGATCAATTCGGCTGTTAAAACTTGTGCATAGTTCGCGAAGTTCTCGTGTTGTATTTTTCAGCTCCATTAATTCAGTTATATTCCTCTCTATGTGTTATTTTTAACATTTCTTCAAACCTTTTTTCAAAATTCTTAGTTTCTTTGCATTGGGTTAGAACAAGTTCTTTTAATTCCCAGAAGTTTCTTATCATCCACTTTTTAAAGTCTGCTTCTGCTAATGGAACACAGTCTTTCTCCATCAGGTCTTGTTCTGTTGCTGATGAGGAACTGTGATCCCCTGTGGAGGGAGAGGCGTTCTGAGTTTGGGTATTCTCAGCCTTTTTAGGCTGTTTTCTTCCTTTCTTTATAGATTTATCCATCTATGATCTTTATAATTACCGTCTTTATAGTTGGGTTTCTGAATGGATGTCCAACTTGTTGATTCCCGGCGCTAGAATCTAAGCAACCCACTGTACCGGTCAAAACAGCGGCTTTAAGATTGATGGTGCTTTTCTGACTCTGCACCAAGAACCATCGCTCCAAGGCAGCAGCAAAACTGCCTCACCAGCCTCAAGAGTCGCGCTGGAGACACACGTGGGGCGCCTCCACTGGGAATCTCCTGGTGCATGAGCAACAAAAATTGGTCTGAAAGTGTGGCGTCCTCTCGTTCCGTGCGCTTTCAGTGGGAGCTACAATCCCAGGCTGCTAGTGCTCAGCCACCTTGGATCTCTCTCCTCCTAGTGGAATTTTGATAGAAACTTATAGAGCGTTTATCGAGAAAGTCCTCTGGGGAACTCTGAATTCAATGATGCCCCAGGACGACAGTAGCACTCCAGGTTTTTAGGACAGAAACACAACTGTCATGTCAAAGGAAGAAATATCCCAATAATCTAAAAGGAGTCCTTCCTTTCCAGTTTGTGGAGAAAAGGATTTTTGGAGCTACTCCACCATGTCACTGATATGACCCTTTGGTTTTGGTTCTTCTTTATATCTTCTATGTTTTTGGTGAAGTTTTCTCATTTTCCATTTGTTTCAAGAAAATCTATTGTTGTTTGAAGTATTTTTATGACGTTTCCTTTGAGGTCTTTGTCAGGTAATTCTAATCTCTGGTTTATCTCTGTGTTAGCATCCAACTCCAAACCTGGAAATGAAGGACATTTGCTCATGCGTGAGGTATCTACTTATCTCTGATTCAGGACTCATTCCAGAATTCTGAACCTTGGATAACTGCCTCCAGGACAAGCGAGAAGGTGAGGCTGGCAGCCTCCATACTGGAGATCAAGTTCTGGATTGTCCCAAGTAGCTGGGTAAGTAAGGGAACAACATTTAAGTAGCAAGAAACAACTTCTGTGAGTTTTCTCACAGCTAAAAAAGTTAAAAACAACAATCTCTTGTTGTTTTTAATCTTAATAGTTCCAAGATTATTAGTTAATTATGAATGAGATGAGAAAGAAGAATATTTGTAAACTATTCGTAGGTAAATAAATGCAAACCATTTGAGAAGCTCCATAAATGGTAGCATTCACTCCCTAACCCCCACTTAGAAGACACTGAAAAATGTTTACAAATAGCACCCAAGGGTTCAATAAAACCACTCCTTACAATTAAGACAAAGTCCTTACCCTCAAATATTGGAGCTTGCTCTACTGGCTACCTAGCTCTTGCTAATATGGAACAGGGAACATACAAAGGACAAAAGAGATGCTTTTATTTGCATGGTGGTTAAAGACAGATTTCAAATGATCAGATTGACTTTGAAGTAAATTCCAGCTCTGTCACTGTGACCTTGAGCTAGTTTCTTTACTTCACTCAACCTCATTCCACATTCTATAGAATGAGGATAATAACAGAATATGCCTTCTGAAGTGCTGCAGGGATTAAATGTTACGGAGGCTGTGGAAACCTGGTTCTTGCCTTCGGTCCTCAGGCCAACTCCATGGACATTGTCTGTGTCTCTGTCTTAGACAAAGTAGATATGAAAATTTTGCTTTCACACCAAATTGCCGAGAACTTGCAATTACAAGGCAGTGTCCTGTAGAAAGTATTACAGCAGGAAGTGGGACACGAGCCTATCTGAGGTGGTCGTCACAGGGTGAAGGAAGTAGGAAAAGAATGCTACGTGACACATCATAGTTTTGAGAGGCTGTCAGCAGGAAACAGCAATGACCGCAGTGACTGAGGTTTCCCGAGCAATGCTGTTTCCGGAAAAACGTCTGGTTCCAGACCCAAGAGAGGGTTCTTGGATCTCACACAAGAAAGAATTCAGAGCAAGTCCGTGGTGCAAAGCAAAAGTAAGTTTATTAAGAAACAGTATATAACCACATCTATGTAATCTTATTGCTTAAATACCAAATCTCTATCAGCAATTTCAGAGATGAAGCCTTCAGTGTTTTTTTTGTTTCCAGTGTTTCACAAGCAAATGGATATAAATCACGAGGCACACAGGGGAACAGAAAGTTACAATCTCAAAGACAAGTTAACTGAAGTCCCTGTAAATGACACTGAAGCAGAGACAACAACCAAAAAATTTATTCATGCAGCAAAGTGGACAAGGCAGTTTAATATGAAGAGCATAACAGCTACCATCCCATAGTGCCAAACCTATTCTTAGCCAAGACGAGCAACTGAGAGGGGCCTCTAACCCCATAAATTTTAGGATGGACCTAACGCTCCAAAGTTAGGCCTGGAACCCACGTTTGGTCAAGTGTCCTTGTCTTTTATTAAGAGGGGACTTTAACTCTCTCTGTCAGGAGAGACTCTGTCTCCTCTAAGTTGGGCCTCTAACCCAATCCTATCCTTTACCCGGGTACCCTGCTGCTTACCCGAAGTCAACCAATCGGTGTTGCAGTCTATTTCCTTTGGGTGCGATGTCTCCTCAGTATTGTCCCTTCATGGTCGCCAGAAAGATGTTTCCAAGAAGGGGTCCAAATCCAGACCCCAAGAGAGGGTTTAGGATCTTGGGCAGAAAGAATTCAGGGCAAGTCCACAGTGCAAAGCAAAAGCAAGTTTATTAAGAAAGTAAAGTGGTGAAAGAACAGCTGCTCCATGGACAGAGTAGGCTGTTCCCAAAATTAAAAGGAGGAATGTGTTCACCCTAGGTACATCACTTGTTTACGTATAAGATTAAAAAAATATCATGGGAAGATGTGCTCTGATATAAGAGTTTCTGATGAAGGATTAGTTTTCTTAATTACTATATTAGTATATTTCAAGAAAAATTAGGAATGCTTCTGTTCTCAATATATCGGGATATCCGGACACGCATAAGTCTGGGTCTGTTTAGTAACTATTATCAATTAACTATTATCAATCTGTTCCCTTAATTGTAAACTTCCAGAGGCTAAGAACACCCAACTTTCTGGGAATGCAGCCCAGTGAGTCCCAGCCTTATGTTTTCGTAGCCCTTACTTAAGACGGAGCATTAGGAAAAATACCTAATGTAGATGACAGGGTGATGGATGCAGCAAACCACCACGGCATGTGTATACCTATGTAACAAACCTGCACTTTCTGCACATGTACCCCAGAACTTAAGGTATAATAAAAAAATAAAATAAAATAAAAAAATGGAGTCACTGAACACCCCTGACATATTTCCCCATTCCCTTTACAAGAGGACGCTTAATTCTAAAAGTTGCAGAAAGACAAACATCAGTCTTTTGTAACTTCCTTAGGCTGAACAGGGATGAGGATATTCCTGCCCAACTATTAGAGCGTCTTGTATCCAGGGTAGAGAGGAACTCTCTCAGAAAGCATCGGTATGGTGAGGGTTGTTCATAAATGAGTCCCGGCAAAAGGCAAAATCTGGAAAATTAATGTGTCCAACTTAAGAAACCGTTGAGTAAGCTTATCTCGCATTCCCACACAAAGAGTACAATTGCAATATATTCCACGACAGCAAAGCAAAATAAGTAAAATCATCCTAAGTAAACTAAACAGAAAGGCTTTCCAAGAACTGGGTAGTTGTTGGAACCAAGGTGATATAGGGTCAACTGACACTGCATCAGTGGCAGAGATATGAGTATCTAGAGCTTTTATAGCCTGGGTGATATTACAGGAATAGTCTGGAGCATACATACAACATCTGGTTTTGATCAAAGCACAAGCTCCACCTTGGACTGCTGTTAAAATATTCAAAGCTATATGGTTTTGTAAGGCCAACTGCCTAATTTGAGAAGTTCCCTCAGTTACGAGGGTAAGGGCATGGCGTGTATTATTGAAAGCTGCACCCATGTGTTGGGCTAAGGCTTTAACTTGTAACTTAAGATGATTGTGACTGCCTGTGGGGAAAATAAGCCGTCGGACAGAACCAGCAAGAAGACTGTTTTTGATGCCCTGTGGCGAGCCTCTACAATATTCCAGTTAGATAGGAGAGAGTCCAGCTTGGTAGGAATAAGTCCCAGGAAATAAGGACAACCCCATGTACACCTTCCAGCCCAATCATAAAGTAAATACAACGAGCCATGAGTTACACAAGCCCATAACCATCCCCAAGGGGAAAGGTGGGCACCCATTTTTTACAAATCATGTTGCCATGCTAACCACATTTGATCTGATAAAAGAAGGGTCTGATTACATTATTGAGGAGGCAACCATCCCATATCACGGGTTTCAGTCTGGTGGTGACTATTATTGCACCTTTCAAAACAGACATGTTTTGCCTGGTATCTGTACTTGAACAACTGTCATCCACCCACATCTGTTGTGTACAGTATAACCTAAAGTTGAGGTGGGATTTAGCTGTTTCCTAATTAGATGAAAAAGGTGCTTCCTTGTCTCTCCATAAGAGAGAAGTGGCTAAGGCCTGTGTGGCTATGGTACATGGGAATATAGGGACTATGTTTATAATGCTCAGTCTCCCAATCATATTAAAATCCCATAAACTTAGGTTTGCTGGTTGAATATACTAGGACAACATGGAAGTAAAAAAAGTGGCAATTCTCTTCATACCCAACAGTGTGTTGGATCATGTAGAGAGGCTACAGTATGTGCCTACTTAGCAAGTAAGTTACTCTTTGTGTGATTCCAGCTTATATGCAAAAACAGAATATCAATCCATATCTTTAGGTTAACCACCCCTTTTATTTCTTTTGAACAGGTCACTAGGTGGCTCGCAGGAATAAATGGGATGAGTCTCTTGTGTTCTGTTGGGCTGTGGGACTTCATAAGAGACAGGCTTCATTTAAGTGAACCCAGATGTGTATTCCAAGAAGTTTAACTGCAGTTAGGGTACTGAGGAGGGCTTGATAGGATACCTTTCCTTTTTGGGGAAAGTTGATCTGCTAGAGATGCCTCCTTCCAAGTTTTTAATAGGACCCAGTCTGCTGCCTGGGGTGTAACAATATTCTCTTCCTTAGTAGGAAAAGGGAGTCTTTGATTTCCATATTCAAGGAACATCTTTTGCATTTGTCCCAAGTTGAGTACATAATTTTGTAGCTGGAAAGTATTGATGTCTATTAGGAAGTCTGTAGTTAAGAAGGCCTTCCATACATTATTTCAAAAGCCTTGTGCTGCAGATTTCTCTTGGGAACAGCTGGAACCCATAACAAAGCTACAGGCAATATAGATAATCAGGTTTCTGACATTTCCTGGCATAGTATTTTTTAGAGTTTGATTAGCTCTTTCTACTTTTCCTGAAGACTATGGTGTCCATACTAAATGAAGGAGGTACTTAATTCTTAGGGCTGGAGATGTGTTTTTGTCACTGTGAAAGATGGGCCATTATTGTTTTGCAAGCTCTTAGACAGCCTGAATCTAGGAATTATTGCCTTAAATAGGAGGTTAGAAACCGTAATTGCCTTTTCAGGCCGGGTAGGAAAAGCCTCAATCTAACCAGTAAATGGCCAATGAATAGTAATAAATATTTAAATCCCTTACATGGGGGCATCTGAGTATAATCTACTAGCCAATCTTCACCAGGATGCATTCCACTATGCTGAACAGGCCTTACTAAAGGAGAAAGAAAAGTTCAGTTATTTGGATTATTCTGGGCACAGAGTTAATAGGACTGAGTTACTGCTTCACTGTTCTAAGTATGCCCTTTCCTATAAAAAGATGAGGCATTGGCCGGCTGCATTGGCTCATGCCTGTAATCCCAGCACTTTGGGAGGCTGAAGTGAATGGATCACCTGAGGCCAGGAGTCCGATACCAGCCTGACCAACATGGAGAAACTCCATCTCTACTAAAAATACAAAATTAGCCAGGTGTGGTGGCGCATGCTTTAATCCCCGCTACACGGGAGACTGAAGCAGGAGAATTTTGAAAAACATATTAATACTACATTTATATAAATAGAAATCAGAGGAGGTTAAGCACCATTTCATATGTACAATGCTTCCTGCATAATTTTATTACACAAAATAAGCTAAATATATCTTCTTTGGACTTCAGGGGACTTAACATCAAAAAGTTAAAGCTGGCAGTGAAATGGTGAGTAAAATGTTTTCTTTCTCAAAACTCATATCAATAGAAGCAGAAAAAGCAAGTGGCTGGATACTTCACCTATGGAAACATCGGACCAAAATTTTGGCTCATCTTTCTAACATTCAGGTACTAATAACTACTACTAAGTTGCATGTTGTTTCAATTCTTTTTTACCAATATACCAAAAATAATGGTTTTAAGATTTGACTGCATTAGTTAGCATTGTTCCTATTGGAATTTTGAATGGACCTGATAGAGTGTTTATCTTGAGAAAGCCCTCTGGGAACTCTGTATTCAATGCTGCCCCAGCACGACAGCAGCACCCCAGGTTTTTAGGACAGAAACACAATTGTCACACCAAAGGAAGTATTAAGGATTATAATACCAGAGAGTCTGGAGGAGGAAAAACGGAAAATGAGGCAGAAGGAAATATAAGCTCATAACAGGAGAATGCCTAACCACACTGGCCATTGCTATGCACAACTGAGTTCTTGACCTCACAAAGGGACTGTTGCGTTTGCTTTCCTACTCTGCAGAAACTCAACTCAAATCAAGAAACTGGAGTTGCTGTGTTTACAGCAGAGTAATAAATCACCCCAACAGCAGGGCATCAGTCTCTGACTTCTCTTCCTCTGCCAGGCTTAAAATTAAAACCTGGAATCTGGATCCATAGGCTCTAAAGCTGAGGAGTCTACCATACCACATCCAGAGCCTCATGTTCACCTGTGAAGAGGTTGGTACTTGTACTGACATTTTTGTCCTCCACATTAAAAGTGATAAATCTTTCCCTTTTTAGTGTAAGTTAGTTGGAATTGTCACTGTTGCTTTAAAAAATTCCCTAAAAAGGAAGCCAGAAATAAAATGTGGTCACTATGGGATAAGTAAGGTCACTTATGAAACTGCTTAAGAAGTGAAATCAAAGCTCATAGGTCACTCTTAATTAATTAAACTTTAAGACTAGGGAAACAGCTCTCTTAAAACCACAAGTAAACTGTAGTTTGCAGTTTTTGATAGGAAAAAAGTCATAATCTGAACTCGATATTCTCTGCAGCATATCTAAGCTGTACACATAGTTTTAGTTTGATAAATTCTATTAATATTTTAAATGGTACAAAATCCAAAAGCAAATACTTCCTAAGGAAATGCATCTTAATTCCCTACTTTTTACAAACATGTCATTGGTAAAGTTGCATAGATATTCTCAAGAGTCCATTCTGTAAGTCACCATTAACCACAACTGGCATTGACTCCTTTGCAATAGTGCAGTTTCACCCCCAGCACATAATAGATTCATTTGTCTATTCAACAAGCTCATCTCACCATGTCCCTAAAACCCCAATTCAAACAGTAATTGAAAAACAAACTCAGTGTCCTTGTTGGCTTGTAAGTGACAAGAATGTTACTTGGTAAACTGTACCTTTTGTTCTTTAGTGGGGAGAGAGAGTACTAGGAGAGCACTAAAACATCCTCAGGGTTGCAGGGAGCCCATGCAAGTGGGCTGCAGCATTGATTCCACCATCCAGACCAGGATCAACATCAAGGACAGTCACGGGTACTCAGAGCCCACCAGCACTCCTCCTGCTGGCTGTCATTGTCCTGGGCACATATGATAAGCCAACTGTGGCTTTTATCTTTTCCTTCTAGGTACTGGGAAAACTCAGAAAGTTTCCATATGTAATAACATTGTATTTGGAATTAATCAAAGTGTATCAACTATGAAATTAAAATGTAAGCAGACATATATAGTATTTAGATTATGGAGTGTCACATAACTTCCTGTTGAATCAAATAAAAACATCTGTTTAACTTCCTAGAAATAGCTGACTCTAAGAGTCTATACTTTTCTTAGTAGACATGACAGAAAGAACATTACTAAAAATGGATTTCATATAAAATACCTAATCTTAGGAAAAGTAAGAAAAAGAAAGACATAAGGCTAATCCTATTAGTGTATATATATATATATATATATACACACACATACACTCAAACTGCAGTTGGATTAATATATTATATATGTTTATATTAGCATGGACTTGTATAAGTTAGTATAAGCTATGAGTCTTTATAATAAAGCTCTGTTAAGTTTATATTCTGTATATATTTTCTGTCAATTACATAGGTACTACCAAAGCGTATCTTCATATAAACATTCATCAATCAAATATTAATTTATTGATATTAATAATCTTGTTACATACCTGACCCTGGGCAGGATCCTTATCACCTAGAAATCATAGAGATAAGGAGCTTTAGATCTAAGTTAAGATCTTTATACCAAAAATACACTCCGTTTTCCCACAGAAATTAAAAATTTTTCAGTAAGGGAAAAGGATCAAAAAAAGGGAGGAGAGATGAGAAGGACTAGAAGACAGAAGAGAGGAAAGAAGAAAGAGAGGAGGAGGGAGTTGGAGGGGCTTATGTTATTTTTTTTTCTTTCTAATTTGTTACTTCTTTCCTTTTCCTTTTTCTTTT
>NW_016107795.1:608482-632772 GCF_001604975.1 Cebus imitator
TAGTAGAGACGGGGTTTCACCCTGTTGACCAGGATGGTCTCGATCTCTTGACCTCGTGATCCACCCGCCTCGGCCTCCCAAAGTGCTGGGATTACAGGCGTGAGCCACCGCGCCCGGCTCCTTCCCCTTCTCTTATCTCTTCTCCTTCCCTCCCACCATCCCTCGTTTCTGTTTATTCATGGAAGTAAAATAATTATACTTTAAAAAGAGGAAGAGAAGGACCCAGGTACCCCGGAAGAAATCACAGCCAGCAGCCAACACCAACCACCTCCCATGTGAATGAAGCCATTTTTTATTTTTAGTCATTTCAGTTGCATCTGACTGCACCCACTTAAGTGAGTGTAACAGAAGAACCTCACAGTAACATGCAGGTATATCAGAAATAACAAATCTATTTTAAACCACTAACTTTGAGGCCGACTTATTACACAACAGAAGAGGATTAACGGTACATGGTAACAATGTAGTGTGTTTGCAGGCTCTAGAATAACATTATGTTAGAATTTCTTCAAATGAATGAATATGTTGAGAAACTGTTTAACTGTCATGCATTTGAGATTCAACAGATGATATTTATCAACAGAATTTAAAGTATAAATTCTGAGGCCTGCAAAACTTTGAAATACTTATATGTAATAGCACCCTAGAAGGTATTTCCTTCTCAACTCCTTCGCCCCCTCACTCTCCTCCCACTTTCAGTCCATGCTTCACCTCTGGGCAGTATACAGTAAAACCTCAATTAACTTGAGTGCCAGAGTAAGGGAATTCACATCTGGACAGTTCCTGTCAACTAACAGTTACGCAGAAAACACATTTGGTTTCAGCACTTCTTTATAAAATATTTTGCTGGTTAATATTTTAATTTATTGATTAAGATACTTTAACAAATTTACACAAAATAGTACTATCCCTAAGCATTTGCTGAAGAAATTGCTTTTATGATGGATTTTCAGGTGGTAGATTAGTTTCTTCATACTTGAAAGAAGGATTTGGGAAAGGTGTGTTAAAATGTTCTGTGTGAGGCAGAGAAGTGCTAGCCTATGTCTAAATTTTGAATAGTGGTCCTCCAGTGTCTCTAGATAATTTGTTTTAAAACAGCTAACATAAGATATACTTTAGGTCTTAGCTAACTGGCTTGTTTCCTGAATGACTCTGCCATTTATAAGAAGACTTAAAGGGAAAAGGGGTAAAATAACTTACCTCCTGCACCAAACACACATACATTGTGACAATGTAAGATTTAGAAAAAGGCCGTGAATTTCTTTTAAAACCAAAAAAATTGAATTTTTCCTACTTCCAGCATTTATTTAAGTCATATTTTTGTATAAGCTAATTGCTTTCAACTGAATAACTTATTAAAAATATCTTTTAACTATTTTTGTACAGTCAGTTTATCACTGTGAGTATAATGTTTCTCATCATGAAAATCGAAGGGAATGATGCAGGTGACAGTAATAGGAGTTGACAGTAGCAGTTGTCATCATTGCAGTAATAGTAGAGTATTATTCATAGTTCATTAATTTGCACAAATTTTTTAGGTCTCACTTTTAAAGAAGAAATAGCTAAAATGACTAAGTCACTCAAAGAAGAGAACTTCATAAAGCCTGGCACATAATTGATGCTTATTCAATATTTTTTTGAGTAAATGAAAATTAGTAAAAAGTTTTTTGATATTAAAGGCTGACCAATTGGCTTACAAAATTTTGAAGACTCAAAAATTTTTTTACTACTTCCTCATGAACCTTGCTGACGATGTGTCTTTTGTGACAAGCCACATTTGCTGATTAAGGCAATGACTCAGTGATGCGGTGCTCCAAGTCTACCTCTTTCCTACTGTCAATGCACTCACAAACATCATTACTTCAGGAGACTTTTCCTGTAGTTTCCTCAAAAGGATCAGGAACTTTTGGGAAATCTTACTAATGAACAAGGGAAGAAAGACGGATAGGATTGGTATGGAAAGAAAAGAAGTGTCCACTAAAGTCAATAAATATTCTCAACAATATGTTCAGGAGGTTGAACAGAAATTGAAGATACAATGAATAATGATAAAAACCTTTATGTCTTGCTCTGGAAATGGCTTTGATCTTACGTTTTAATGAAAATGTATCTTACTTGAGAATTCACAATATCGCAGTCTCCATAACAAGGAAACGCTGTGAAGTCATCCTGCAGGAGGAGCTAGAAAGAAGCCTGCTCTCCTCATTCTGTGTCCTGCTACCTTCTCTCTGCAATTGACTCCACATCTCAGCTCTCAGAAGAACCCAGACTCTCAGCTTATGCCCTTCTTTTAAGCTTGCTTAAGACTAGAAATTCTGTGTTGAGATGGAAAGAAAAATTATTTTAGTTTAATATTTTCTACTGCTAAACTGTAGTTTATAAGAAAAAATTAAGTAGGGTGGAAAAAATAAGAAATACATTTATCTACTGAAATTATTTCCGTTGAGGCATAAACAATTTTGGAAAAGTTTTTGGAAAGCCACCTGGGAATATAGACTTGGAAAGACACATCAACAAAGTTAGGGGTGTTCTAGAGTCTTTCACAAGTTAAAGGGCTTTCTGGGAAAGTTTAGAAGAAGAGAGGAAGACACCTCATACCAGAGTTGTCCTTTTTTACCTTGGAGGATAAAATAAAGCAGTTACAACCATTAGATTATCACATACAGGCTAAATGTCTATGTGCAAAACAATCAGTAAAATTTCTTGTTTTAGCACAACTTAGGACAAATAATCATTGTGCTATTCAGTGTCATCAGGTTCTACATTAATCAGTACATTAACAATTTGAGGAACTCATAATAAGATGGTTTATTCAGAGATAGAATGTCACCATCAAGTCACCAAACCTTCCCAAGGGGAGTTAATTTGGAAGTCTGCTTACTTCTAATGTAAACTGTAAAATGTAACCTGTAGGATGACACACTTAAATACAGAACTTCAGTAGGCATAGTGAAAAATTGTTCAACAATAGGAAAAATTGGCTTGCAAACTAAAAAAAAAGAAAAAGAGAGAATGAGTTTTGTTTGTAGTTTCTTGATAAAATTACAAAGTTTATTTCAAAGGCAGAAACAGTTCAATAAGCTAAAATCCAAAATAAGCCTTTGATGGTAATTGGCTATTATTTTATCCATCTGCTGTCTTTGGCACTAGAAATGAAAGAGAACTCTCTCTTTCAAGGGCCATATATTTGTGGTCTCAGGTGCCCCTAAAGTGTGTATAGAAGTCTATAAACTAAGCCTATAAACTGCATTGTAGGAAAGACAGTGCATATTGTTACATAGTCATACAAAGGAAATACATGTAGTGTTTTAGTCTACTTTTCACCTTCCTACATAGAGTTCTTACACATGTGTAAGGGAGATAGGTATTAAGAAAGGGAGATTAGGAATGTGAAGTGATGCGTAACATGCAACTTAGTAGGGATTTTGACCTGTCTGGTCTTTCTCTGGGTTGGGTACAGCTCAACAGACTTGTATGTCTATATCACCACATACTCTCACATACCCCTTCCCTACCTCTTTTGCCTTACTGACTTCAAGGGAGAGCATATAAATGACATCTACAGGGCATGAAAAGCCAGTTAGCGGCAGACTTGTAGGCAGCAACTCACCCTCAAGTGGAAGTCTTCAGGCTCTGAAAACATCTTTAACTTAGGCTTCTGCACCATAAGCCTCAGACTCAATGCCACCCCCTCCTGTAACAGTGCCAGACCACTTCATCCCCTGCAGGTACTGCTACTGACTCTCTGGCTTCCTCCACCAATGGACAAACTAAGAGAAACTTTGGGAAAGGGAAATGTCCCTGCACCTGTTGCTGCTTCTGCTATACCTGTGTCTGGGAGAAGACTAGCTTGGTGGCCCTGCAGCTGGAGATTGCCATTATACCAACAACTCCAGGTAGAGGAGGCACACAGAGGGGCACTTCCCATGTGCTGGGCATTGTGTTGTGCACTTCACTAAAGCTTTACAGACCATATTCACGACGGCTTTATGAGAGAGGTACAATTACTCTCAATTTACAATGAAGAGAACTGAGAAAAATATTCACGACCATTAATTGATCACTTTTAACCCCAGCTGAAAGACTAGACAGTGACTTGTACGCTGAACTATGCTGCATGTGTGTGAAGTCAACCTCGGCACTTCATCCCAGAAACATCCACAATTTGGAGTTGTTTTCAGCAGGACCCCATTTAATGTAAACCACTGCTTCTGTGTGATTGCCTCATCAGGGAAGCCCTCTAGCTCCATCCCTATCTGCACTTGATTTCTCCAGTCTCACAGATCTGTTCTGATATTCAGGCCAGCACACTCACAGATAATTCTGTTCTCTCTTGCAGAGCCACACTGAAGGATGGGACGAAAATCTGCCTGGTCTCAGATGCTCCCAGAATAATAATAAAATAATATGTACGGAAAATGTTGGAAGGTGATGAATCAGCAGGTTAATTGGTTAACTTTCTGCTAAAGCTTTCTACTGGAAGGGGAGGATTTTGAATCCTTGACTTCTCGAATGCTCATTTACCCAGGATACCTATTCTTACTGTATTAAAATGTTGATCTACTTTCCATTCTGTTTCAAAAATCACACTTTTTTCCTGAGAATGCTGTATAAAAGACAAAAGAAATAAGATGAAAATAAGCAAACCAGGCTTCAATATATATGTTGTATGCCCAATCCTTGGCTAAATACTGTAGTGAACTTTCCCTTACATATTTGAAAATTTCTATTCAAACATATCTTTGTTGATTTTTCCACTCTGCTCTACTGATAGACTAGACATGCTAATGATAATGAACAGATTTTATACTGGTTAATGATATTAGTAATCAAACAGAGCCCAGCATAAAATACTTGCTCAATAAATTTTAGTTAGTATGTTCAGGAACTTAATAGGGTCTTTTAGTGTCTTAGTACCAGTAGGTCTTGTTTAAAACATTCTCTGAATATTTATCCTGCTGTTTGTTTAACCTTAAAACCCTAAAAATAATAAAGTTGTAGAATGTAAGCCTTAAAACTGTGCTTTCTTACTTTAAAGTATATACATTTACCACTGGTAGAATAAAAAACATGATAGAAATAAATTAATGTATCCCATTAAAAATCCTGTGATATTTTCTGAAACAAGCAAGCAAGAAAAAAATTCTTGAGGTTAAATGTTTTACCCTGGCATGTTTGTATATATAAGCATTTAGTTAATATCTACATGGTTACAATTCTAGCATTAGTATTGACCTTGCAAGCAAGTACAATGTAGAACTTAAAATTTAGTAGGTTACTAATTCTTTTTTAATCAACAAAATTTCCATTCATTTCTTAACCCCTAAAATTTATATCCACAAAATTTTCATTAAGAAAATTAATTTTGTCACTACAAAATTATTAACATAAAAACAAAAACTTCTATTGATTTGTTGTTACGTATTATTAATTTTAACAGAATTGCTATGGAGAAAAGCTTTACGTTTCCCCTTCTTGTGTTGTTTTACAATCTGGTACTTTACAATATGGCCAACAAAAGTCACTGAGTTATGATCTGTGCCAGTCTTTATATAGTGTGGTAATAGCTCAAACTGATTAATCACTTTTAATATGCCAGACATATAAAGTGTTTTGCATGTAGGAATAAACAGTTTTTACAAGATAGCTATGATCTGGCTAAAAGCACATCTTCTGGAGTCAGAATAATGGGGTAATCTGGCTCCACCACTTTCGAGCTCTGCAAGCTATTGGGTTGGATACTGGATGATCAAAAATGCAGTCATGCATTACTTAATAATAGGAACACATTTTGAGAAATGCCTCATTAGGCGATTTTGTCATTGTTTGAGCATCATAGTATGTACTTACATAAACCTATATGGTATAGCCTACTGCACACCTAGTGTAGTGTAGAGGACATCACAGGTAAAACTAATGATGTCTACTGCCAAAGAAATCACACAGACTATGGTACTCCATGTGCCAGAATCAAAGCCAAAGTACCTGACCCACCAAACATCATAAATACATCTTCAGGAAAACGTCCTCGCTTACTAAAGAAAACTCAAAAATAGAAAAAAGTTCCTGTTAAACCAAATATCCAGAAATAAATATAGCGATATAGGAAACATAAAAAAGCAAGAAAATACAACACCTCAAAAGGAAAACATTAATGCTCCAGCAATAAATCTTAAACATAAAGAATTTTTCAAAGTTCCAAATAAGGAATTCAAAATATTGATTTTAATGGCTACTCAGTGATATTTTAGAGAATTTTGAAAGATAATACAAAAAAATTTTAAAATTCAGGATACAAATGATAAATTTACGGAAGAGATAGATATTTTTAATACAAACCAAATTAAAAGTCTAGAACTTAAGAATTCATTAAGGAAAATACAAAATACTTTCAAAAGTGTTAACAATAACTCAAGCAGAAAAAACATCTTAAAATTTGAAGACAGGTCTTTTGATATAATTCAGTTAGATAAAAATAAAGAAAAAAATTATAAGAAAAGAAAGAGCAAAGGCTTTGTGACATTTGTGACAACATAAAATGAATGGATATATAAATTGTCAGTATCCTTGAGGGTGAAGAAACAAAGAAAAGATTAGAAGATCTATATAATGAAGAAATAGATGAAAACTTCCAAATCTAGTAAGAAATTTAGACATTCAGATTCAAGTGGCTCAATTTACCCAAACAGATACAATGCAAAAAGATATTCCCTATGACTGTCTAAAGTCAAAGTTAAAAACAAACTCTAGAAAGAGTAAATGAAATGTGTTTAGTTACCTATAAAGAAAGCCTCATCAGACTTACAGTGGATTTCTCAAAATAATACTTTCATATCAGAAGAGAATGGGAAGATATATTCAAAGTGTCGAAAGAAAAAATCTTCCACCCAAGAATACTACATCTAGCAAAATTAACCTTACTAAATGAAGATGAGACAAAGTCATTCACAGAGGAACAAATGCTGAACGAATTCATTATCACTAGGTTAGCTCTGCAAGAAATACTCAAGGGAATTCTAAACCTAGAAGTGAAAGGATGACATTTACCATCATGAAAACACACTAAAGTGTAAAACTCACTAGTGAAGCAATTGTAGCTAAGAGGAAGGGAAAGGATGCAAATGATTATGCTACAGAAATCCACCAATCCAGGAGAGAAAACGATAAGACAAAAAGAAGGGAACAAAGAATATATAAAACAACCCAAAAAAAGTTGAGAATATGACAGTACCATAGCCTCATATATCAATAACAACCTTGAACACAAATGATTAAATTCTGCTCTTAAAATATATAGAATGGCAGAGTAAATTTTAAAAACATGATCCAGCTATATACTGCTTACATGCCCACCTTGCCAGTACAGGCACATATAGACGGAAAGTAAGGAGATAGAAAAGCATATTACATGCAAGTGGAAACCGAAATCAAGCAAGAGTAGCTATACTTATATCATAATAGACACTTTAAGTTAAGAACAGTAGAAAAGACACATAAGATTATTATACAATGATAAAGGGATCAATCCAGTAAGAGAATGTAACAATTCTTACTATATATGCATCAAATACTGGAGCACCGAGATATAAAAAGCAAATATCACTAGATCAAAACAAAGAAAGACAGCATTACAATAAAGTGGGGGATGTCAACACCCTTTCCCAGCATTAAACAGATCATCTAGATGAAAATAAACAAGAAAACATTGGTTTCAAATCGGACTTTAGACCAAATAGACCTAAGAGACATTTATGGAACATAACAGCAGAATATACCTTCTATCAGCACATGCACTATTATCTAGAACAGAATGTATGTTAGGCCACAAAACAAGTCTCAGCAAATTTTAAAAAATTAAAATCATATCAAGAATGTTCTCAAATCAAAATGAACTAAAATGAAAAATCAATAACAAGAGAAATCCTGGAAATAATAAGAAAACATGATAATTAAAGAACATGCAATCCCTATTGAAATACTGATGTCATTATTCACAGAATTTAAAAAATTACTAAAACTTATATGGAATGCAAAAAGAACCCACATGCCCTAAGAAATCCTGAGCCAAAGAACAAAGTAGTAGGCATCACATTATCAGACTGCAAAATATATTACCAGGCTGTAGTAACCAAAACAGCATGGTATTGCTATAAAAATAGACACATGGACCAATGGAATAGAATAAGGAAGCCAGAAATGAAGCCACATATTTACAGCTTATTGATCTTTGACAAAGATCAATCATATCATTCTTGATATGATTTTAATTTTGACAAAGCTGACAAAAACATACATTTAGGAGAGGATACTCTATTCAATAAATAGTGTTAGGAGAATCGGATAGCCACATGCAGAAAAATGAAACTGGACCCCTATCTCTTACCATATACAAAAAGCTACACAAAATGAATTAAAGTCTTAAATATAAAAGCTGAAACTATAAAAATACTAGAAGAAACCTAGGGAAAACTCTACTGTACATTGGTTTAGGCAAATAATATATGACTAAGATTCAAAAGCACAGGCAACAAAAATAAAAATAAACAAATTGCAAAAAAGACAGATGTTGGTGAGGATGCAGAGAAAAGAGAACTTTTACGCACTGTTCTTGGGAATGTAAACTAGTACAGTCACTATGGAAATTTCTCACAAAATTAAAAATAGGATTACCATTTAATCTAGCAACCCCACTTCTGTGTATTTACCAAAAGAAAAAATAATATATCAAATGGATACCAGCACTTAAATATTTTTACAGGAATATTGACAACAGCAAAGATGTAGAATCAACCTAATTGTTCACAAATGGAAGAATGGATAAAGAAAATATGTATATGTAAACACTGGAATCCTACCCAGCTGTAAAAAGCATGAAATTATGTCATTTACAACAACATGGGTGGAATGTGAGGTCATTGTCTTGAGTGAAATGAACCAGACACTAAAAAATAAATATCACATGTTCTCACTTAAATGTGGAAGCTAACAATTTGAACACATGGAGGAAGAGAGAGGAAAACTAGATAAGAGAGACTGAGAAGGGTAATAAGGAGGGAGAGGAGAGGATGAAGAAAAGCGGGTTAAAGGGTATAAATGTGCAGTAGGATAAATGGAATAAATTCAATGTTTGATAGCAGCATAGGATGACTGTACTTAATAAAAATGTGTTGTATTCTGGTGACGGACACTCTGAATACCCTGATGTGATCACTATGCATTACATATGTGTACCAAATTTCTCATGCAATCCATAAACTTACACGAATTTAGAAACCCGCAATGTTTGTCAACCAGTGTGCCTATAAGATTATAAAACATACAGGACCTGTGGTGATGAAGAGCCTGTTCTAACTGTCTTTTTAGTAAAGAAAACAAAAAAATAAATACATTTTGGATATAATTGTGCCACACATTGATTTCTTCACTGAGCCAGACACAACATGGGGATTATATCTTTATCCAGTGTCTGTGGTGAGAGGCAATCAAATCTGAAAGTAGAGCAGACAACAAGCAGAGTTGGAAAAAAATCAGTTTTACTTATTAGCTATGTTGGAGAATCAGTCTTCTTTTTTCAATCTAGGAATGACTATAGAAACTATTAGGAAACAAGGCATAAAGAAATTTGCACTTATGTTCATCAGAATACCTATTAAGTTGCAGTGTGGTTATCCATTTATCTGTTTTTCTCTACTTTAGAACAGGGAATAAGGGTCAAGACTTTTTCATTTTTTCTTTCCAGATCTCAGAAAGAAAAATGCCTGGTAGAGTACATGCTAAATAAATGTTGTTGAATATTTGCTACATAAAGAGGAATAATACTGCGGTTAGTGCTGTGATGTAACGGTGCAGGTGGGTACTGAGGATAAGGCATCCAGCTAACAGAGATTTGGTTGAACATTAAAGACACCGTTTTCCCAACTCCTGATCTTGCTAGGCTCACAGGTCTTGTTAAGTTAGTTATAGACATTGCAACAGCCTTATGCTGTTTTTCCTGTCAGTGACTTTTTTTTTTTTTTTTTTTTTTTTTTTTGAGATGGAGTCCTGCTCCCTTCATGCAGGCTGGAGTGTAGTGACTCGATCTTGGCTCACTGCAACCTCTGCGTTTTGAGTTCAAGTGATTTATCTGCCTCAGGCTCCCGAGTATCTGGGATTGCAGGCATACTCCACCATGCCTGGCTAATTTCTTTTTATCTTTAGTAAAGACGGGGTTTCACCATGTTGGCCAGGCTGATCTCGAACTCCTGACCTCAGGTGATCCACCCAACTTGGCCTCTGGAAGTGCTAGGATTACAGGCACTGCGCCCAGCCTGATGTTTTAATTAGACTCACAAATGTAACTATTAGGGATCCTGTTAAGGATCTGTCCATCCACATGCTCCACATGCACCACAATAAGACCAAAAAAAACAAAATAAAAAATATACGACAATGAATAACATACAGAAAATAAAGCAAACAAAAGAAACACAATCAAGCCCATGTGCAACATAAGCAACACAATATCCAACAAAACCAAATAGATCCCATATCTTTAACGACTTCAAAAACGTCAAAAAAGGAAATAAATCAATCACATACCACACAAACAACTCGAAAAACACTAAAACAAAAAAGGAACAAAAGAACATACGGAAAAAACCCAAAAAAAAAAAAACAAAAAAAAAAAAACAAAAACAAAAACAACGAAAAAAAAGGAAAATAAAAAAAAACAAAAAATACGAAGCATAAGAACAATAAGATAAAATGATTAAAACGATTCAAACATGAAATCGATGAAATCTGAATGCCATGAATGCCATGCACACTAGTGGCACATACAGTCAAAACATAAATACCCAAACTTCCTAAACAGAATATCAAAAACATAAAAATCATAAAAACGTCAAAACAAACAAAACAAATAACTAATGCAAAGAGAACCAAGCGAACTTCCCTAACCTCCTGAAACTTTGGCAATCTTAGAAATATTATATACATAATATACAAAAAAGATGACAATGATGTAATGAATCCAACGAAAACAACGTCAAGAAAACAAACGAAACAAAATGAAGAAAAAAAAGAAGCAAAAAAAACAATAAAAAAAATAAAAAATAGAAAAAAATGCCAATCACCCCACTCCCCCCACCCAAGAAAACAGACCAAAGCTAAAATATTTAATTATTCTGTGTCAACTGAATGATTTTAAGCATTTGTACATATCACGAGATTATCATGCCAGGAAGAGAAAAATAAATGATCTAGCATTGCAGAAGAAAGTAGACAGATTAAATAAAGAATTTTACATTAGACGTTGGATTTGATCCAACTTTATCACTTCTACTAAATCGATCACTGTGCCTTATATGCACAGATTAATTTTAAATGTACCAGAAGAAAGAGAAACTTCCAGACAAGCAGTCTCTGGGAGGCCGAATAGAGAGGCTGACCATGAATCCAGCACCCACTATACCCTTGGACTGTGGATGTGGACTGATCCAGGAATCTAATGTCATGTTCACACAACTACATTCTCCCCTCAGAGCCAGAGTCCTTACATTGGATGAAATGAGCATAGGGAAAGCGGGATAGCAGTTGTGAGGAAGAAGTTCCTAAGTCAGCTTGGGACAGAGCAGGGCCGCCCTACCTATTCCTGCCTACTATGAGCATGGTCATTTCTCAGGATGGAGCAGTGCCTCAGTTTAGGCTCCTCCAAAATGCAGAGTCTGAATCATGGGCCTGTCATGCAGGTAGTTTATTTCAGGAAATATTACCAATGCAGAGAACTGGAAAACTGGGAAGAATAACACAGGAAAAGAGGATGTGGACAACTGGAGTTCAATCCTACTGGAGACCATCTGAGAAATGGTGTAGAACTTCTACCCAAAACATGCAAAAGTGGAAAACATTTACCCCTTGACTCCAGTTCCTCCTGTGAAAGGGATGTTTCCTGGCAGCAACAGAGAAACACTGGGCCAGAAGTGAAAGATATCTGATTCGGCTGAGGCAAAGAGTTTCCAGGTGACATCTGCAGGCAGCTAGTGCTGTAGCAGTGACTGGAAAACAGGTGGCCTAGGAGATGTAAACCCCTAGATTTGAATGTCTCCCAGTTCTGTGAGGTTCCATGATTACAGGGCAAATGGAATTTAGCCACCAAATCTTCCATTTTTAAAGATTCTTCTATTTCTTTAAGAATTGTGCTTGAATAAGTTTAAAGACTGCATAAAATCCTGGCATTCAACTCTTGAAAAGAAATTAGGCTTGGAGAAACACTTGTTCTAACAAGACAATAAATTTATTTTTGTAGTCAACAGCATTATAAGCTTTAGCTTATGAAGATCTCATTGGTACAAGTGGCATATTAGGGGGAAAAACAACAACAACAACAACAACAACAAAAACCCTCTCCTCTATACTTCATTTACAAAATCAAATGATTCTGATGACTTTTTCCTCAGGAGTCAAGTTCCACATAGCCTGAAATGTCCACTGCGTCTTGACATGCTTCATTCGCTTTATTCTCTGGGCACTCTCCTTGTGTTTCTAAAACAGTAGAAAAAGGGACAAAGGTGTCAGGTGAAAAGACTGAAATTCCAGATCAGAAAAAAAGAGCCCTGTTAATGTTTCTAGAGAAAGAGGACCTAAGGCTGAATACCAGAAAGTTCTATAGTATATGGAATGTGATTTGTGTGTGATCTGGTGTTCAAATGTCATCAGCAGGCAGCTGTTTGTTCCTTTAGTGGGAATGGTGGTGTTTGCCTACTCCCCAGTGTCATTCGCTAAGACAAAACCAGAAACACTGAGCCTGTGAGCCTGCTGGACCTGGCCCCTCCACAGCTTCAGAGTGATAGCCAGTTTCATACTTCTAGATCCAGTCGGAATCCCTCCCACAGGGAGACGATCTCCAGGGAATTTTGGAAGTTCCAGCATTGTTCAGAGGCAAGAAGGAAGTTATGCAGGATATGAAAGAAGAGGTCATGTAACAGCCAGGGCTTCCACTGACACACCAGATTCAACTTTTGACACTGATAATCTGTTGCTAGCACATGGTAAACAAACGTAAACAAGATATTCTAAGTGTGATTAGAGAATATGCAAAACACGAAACAAGCAGAACATTTTCTCAGAAATCCGAGACGATGGCTGTACTTCCACAACGTTGATATTAGATGTACATGAAATAGGCTAACCGAAAATGAGAGGGGCAGAGAGGTTCACACAGAGGACCGTCTATATAGACAGAGGACAGCTGAGGGAAAACTAGCCTGTCTCCGGGTCCCCAGCAAATCTGATAACTAAGGAGACAAAGCTCTCTTCCTCTAAAGGAGTCTTGCCTTCCCTGCCCTGATTCTCAAGGGTTGCCCCAGGTCTTTCCTCCAACAATTACCCTGTATGCTGGGGTCATCAGGCACCTGAGGTCCCCCCAGACAGGCGGTATCTCCAGCGAGGCAGACTTACTGTCCGTCCAGGAATTTGGGGCAGAAAGTGAACATCCCAAAGTCCCGGGACCCACGGGAGTTACTCGCGGGCGAGGCGGGGACGCCACCGGTGGTCCCCTCGCCGGCACCCGACTCCACCCGGGGCGGGGCCAGTGCTTTCTTCCGGACTCCCGATCGATCAGGAGCTCCGGGAATTTCCCTGGCCCGGGGGCTCCGGGATTTCCAGCCCCAAACATGCATAAAAGGGATTCGCCGACCTCGGGGAGCCACAGAGCCCGGGCCGCAGGCACCTCCCCGACAGCTCTCCCACTCCTCGCACCGCCGCCCGACCCGCCTGCCGAGCCCCATGGCCCGCACCGCGCTCTCCGCCAACCCCAGCAACCCCCGGCTCCTGCGGGCGGCGCTGCTGCTCCTGCTCCTGGTGGCCGCTGGCCGGCGCGCAGCAGGTGGGTCCTGGCGTCCTGGGGACCCCGGGCGGGACGCGGCTGGGGTGGGCGCCCCCCGCCGACGGCCCCGCTCAATCAGCGAGTCTCCTCTTCCCTAGGAGCGCCCCTGGCTAATGAACTGCGCTGCCAGTGTCTGCAGACCCTGCAGGGAATTCACCTCAAGAACATCCAAAGTGTGGAAGTGAAGCGGCCGGGACCCCACTGCGACCAAACCGAAGTCATGTAAGTCCCGCCCCGCGCTGCCGCTGCCACCGCGCGGTCCCAGACCCTCCCGCTGCCCCAACCCTGTCCCCAACCAGACCTCCTGCCTCACGGATTCCCTTCTCTCTGCAGAGCCACACTCAAGAATGGGCAGAAGGCTTGTCTGAACCCCGCATCCCCCATGGCTAAGAAAATCATTGAAAAGATTCTTAACAGGTGAGTTATGGTTTCCATGCCACAGGCGACTAGAGCCGTTGGTCAGAAAAACTGGCATCTGGCCCCGAAATAGTAAATCAGGAAAACCCAAGGGTTAGCTGAAGGACTGAAAAAAAGATTATTTTCACAAAGTTGCCATGAAGGTTATTAACCTGCTCTGGTGCCAGAGGATATTTCAGTATTTCCGTGTCCTCCTAACCCCTACTGAAATAAGCGAGGATAAATGTGCGTTTCTGAAATACTAAGTAGATTTGATAACAATGCTATAAGGCCTCCTGCCTGTTTTGGGACGATGTTTACCTCGGTCCCTAACGGGCTTCAGACCTGAAAAATGCAATGTCTGGTTTGGGCACTTTGGGCCTTTAAGTCTTCTTGGTGAAGAGCAGGGACTTTGCAATGACAACCCCAATGAGTTCAAGGCTAGGATGCCTGTCAACATTATTTAATCTCTTTGAACTTTAGCAAAATAAGGTAGATAATTGTAGTTATTTCACAGGGTTGTGTGCAACTTAAGGGAGATCATGAATGGACATTTCTAACCCAATGTGACAATCAGTGAGCTTTATGTTTTGGCTCTTTCAAACCAATAATCTAGTTGAGTCCACAGCTCCCTCTTTCTTGAAAAAAAAAAAAAAAGTATTCAGGAGTACAATTTTTCTGCTATAGAGGGCAGAGGGTACAGCTAGACCTTCCCTGAGTGGAGGGCTGGGCAAGAGTAAGTAAGGGGACATCGCTGCTCCAAGCAAGCTTCAGCCACCGGAGTGACAGAAGAGCCTTCCTTAGCACCTGCAACAGTAACCCTTTTCTCATCACAGGGAGACCACCAACTGACGGGAGTGAAGTAAGAAGCTCATCAGCTCATCATTGGCATTTCCTGCAGGGTGGTCCCTGCCCTATGAGAGCTGAAAATGAAAAGAGAACAGCTGCTTTCTTGGGACACCTGGAAAGGACTTAATGTGTTTGACTATTTCTTAGGAGAGTTCTACTTATTTATGTATTTATTTATTTTTGAAAGTTTGTATTTTAATATTTTACATGTTGTTATTTAAAGATGTGAGTGTGTTTCATCAAATATAGCTCAATCCTGATTATTTAATTGGAATATGATGGGTTTTAAATGTCTCATTAAACTAACATTTAGTGGGAGACCATTACCATTACGTGTGAGCCAACTTGATAAATGATAGGGTAGGGAATTGGGGGGGTGGTTGGAATGCAAGCAATTAGTGAGGTCACTGTTAGGGTAAGGAATATATGTGCCAATCTACTTTTTATACTTTTTTGTTTTTTAAAAAATTGAATGTCCGTTGTTATTTATTGAAATTATCTCACATCACGTGTTCAACATTTTTATGCTGAAGTTTCCCTTGGATATTTTATGTCTTGTGTGTAGGGCATAATGCCTTGTTTAATGTCCATTCTGCAATGCTTCTCTTTGCCTTGCAACAGAGAAGTTACCATTACTGTTACATTTTTACAAATGATCTGATAATAAAAGTTTTATGAAAAAAATGCTTATGTAGTTTTTTAAAAAAATTCTTCTTGATCTTTTGTTCCTCCCAGGCGCCCAAGGTGTTATACTGTGAGACTGCAGGTTTTTTCTAAATCTGTGCCTGCTTCTAGCTAGCACTTCCCTTATATTTCTCTTACTCAGAAAGGAATATCTGATGCTTCCGGACAGTGCACGCTATCCCCCAAGCACCTTGATAATTCTAATTTTGAATAAAACATAGCTGTTTTTCACACTGACTAATTTGTTATTCAAAATTAGTTCTTTACAAAATTTGAATGTTACTGATACTTTAACATGGGCCTTTGCTAGATGCTTTTGGTAAGCAGTTTTTCCAAACACTTAGGCAATTCTTTCCCATTTAATGAGATTGGGAGCAAAAGTTAGAAAAGTTTATTCTGCCTTAGAACTAAAAATAAAACCTGTGATATTTAAAAAATGACCTATGGAGATACTGTAAAGTAAAATATATGACAAAAATAGCACAAAAGGCAGGTTGGGAGATAAATGGGTTTAGACTATAACATGTCTCTTCAATTGTTAGAGAAAGTATTAAGAAAAAATTGTAGCAAGAACAAGTATTGCATGGGGCAACAACTAAAAGGAAAATGCAAAATTTTGGACTAAATCTGAAAAGGAGATAAAATGGTATAATAGCAAATAGGCAAATAATACAAAAGAAGACAGAAATGAAGGAATAAACCAACACATGAATCAAGGGCAGAAGGGATAAATCTTTACAGTAGAATTGCTAATAATATGAGTATAGTTTCTTCCTTCCTAAAGGTGAAGCTTTCTTCCCCTCTCCATGTGAGTGTGGCTAGACTTAGTCGCTGGCTTCCAAAGAAAAGACTAAGAAAAAGGGAAAACCATTATAGTGGAGAAATGTGGCAGACAATCTTAACCAAGTGATCAAGCATAAGAGGTTCCCTACCTTAACGACCTTGTAGTTTATACAGTAATTTGTTTTCTGGTTTTTTTTTTTTTTTTTTTTTTTGATCGAGTCTTGCTCTGCTGCCCAGGCTAGTGCAGTGGCATGATCTCCGCTCCTTGTGACTTCTGCCTCCCTGGCGATTCTCCTGCCTCAGCCTCCTGAGTAGCTGGGATTGCAGGTGCACGCCACACTTGCCTGTTTCTTGTGTTTTTGGTGGAGACTCGGTTTAGCCATGTTGGTCAGGCTGGTTTCGAGCTACTGACCTTGTGATCCGCCTGCCTCAGCCTCTCAGGATGCTGGGAGTGCAAGTGTGAGGCACTGCACTGGCGTTTTTTTTTTTTTTTTTTTTTTTTTTTTTTTTTTTTTTTTTTTTTGGCTGGAGTGCAATGGCGCGATCTCGGCTCACCGCAACCTCCGCCTTCTGGTCTGGGCTTGAGTGATTGAGGGCAGACTATGTCAGAAAAATTGCTTGGATGTCATCCGTTGCGTTTGCCTTCACTTCTTTAGCTGTCTTTTTTTTCTTCATCTTTTAATTTTTTTCTAGAAGTGATTCATAATTACTACGAATTTATAAGGGGTCAGAGCTTTGCTTCAGAATGATTATTTGCATTCAAGGGTTATGTAAAAAACCTGATAGTTTGTTGGAATTCAGCCTACCCTCTACCTGGGGGAACCAGTAAAATTAAGAATTTTTGTTTCTTTCTTAGAGATTGACTGCTTGGAGCCATATGAATGCTCCAGGGGGTCAACCTCTGGGAAAGAAAAGGAAATTCAATTTAAGGTCAAAATAACTCAATATAAGGTCTTTTAAAACCCAAGTGATAACCACTGCTAGAAAATAATAACAACAGCAATTGCCAGCATTTCTATGGCAGTGAGTACTATTCTAAGCGTTTTATATATATTGATTTATTTAATTTTCCTAATGACCTTATGAGGAGATACTAGTATTATCCCCAAAACAAACAAACAAAAAAACTGGTGATAACCAGTTACGTCATGTGAATATTACGCACCCCCTGATATAATGTGATGGAAAGACGCTTCCACTCCATTTATATTCTTCCAGAAAATCCATAACCTTTGTATAAACATAACAAGGACATCATAAAAACCTAAACTGAGGGACATTTTACAAAACTCCTCATAAGTACTCTTCAACATTGTCAAGGTCATACAAAACAAGATAAAACCAAGTTATTGTCACAGATTAGAGGAGATAAAAGAGATATGAGGACTAAATACAATGTGGTAAGTTGAACTGGAACCTAGGCTAGAAAAAAAAATCATTGGAAAATTGACGAAATCTGAATAAAAACAAGAGTTTAGTTAGCAGCAATGTACCAATGTCAATTTCTTAGTTTTAACAAATGTACTACAATTGCATAAGATGTCAGCATTAGGGGACACTGAGCCAAAGGTCAGATATAGAAACTCTCTGTACCCACACAAATTTGTTGTGAATCTAAAATTATTCAAATTTAAAAGTTTATTTTTCAAAAGAAATTTAATAGCAAGATAGTAGACTTAGATACAACTATATTAAGAATTACAGTAAATTTAAACAGAATAAACACGCCAGCAAAAAGTCAAAGATTATCAGACTACATAAATATGACATGCTTATGCTTCTTGAAAGAGATATACTTTAAATTATGTGTGGATAGGAGGAATAAGTTCTAGTGTTATATACCACCACTGTAGGGTGACTATAGTTAAAAGTAATATATAGTTTCAAACAGCTAAAAGGATATCAAATGTTCCCACACAAAGAAATGGTAAGTATTTGAAATTATGGATATGCTAATTACCCTGATCTGATCACTATACATTATATATATTGAAACATTACTATGTATCTCATCAATATGTACAGTAATTATGTGTCAATTTTTATAATTAAACATAAAACATTTATAAATAAAATAAAAGTAAAAGTAAAAAATTCAGCACCAGGTAGCTTGAAATTAAAAGAATTAATAGTGTTATATCATGTAAAAATGGGCTGACATTGATATGTTAATATATTGAAACCTGACATGTATATATTAATATATTTATTACTGAATATTTATATGCTATTCATATAAATTATTAGTATATTTATTAAGAAGTGATATGCTAATGAAGGCCTAATTACTATATTATGCCTTAAGGAAAGATGTAGTCTTGGAAATAAAGACTGATTAAAAATAAAAAGGGGTCAACTTAACAGGAGACAAAATCTTCCTAAGCTCTTATGGACTTAAAAACACATTATCAAAATATATAAACTACTCGTGAAGCTGAGGTGGGAGAATCAATTGAGCCCAGGAGTTTGAGGTTGCAGTGAGCTATGATCATGTCACCGCATTCCAAACTGGGTGACAGAGCAAGACCCTGTCTCTAAAAGAAAAACAAATACACTCATATCCCAAAATGAGGAGATTTAAAAAGAGCAATAGACAGATATATAATCATAGTTACAGATTCTAACAAACTCTTTCAATACTTTATATGTAAATCAGTACAAATTCATTAACAATATAGAAGAGTTAAGCAACATAATCAACCAATTTGCTTTGACTGATATATATTGACAATTTACCCAGCAATTGCTTAAATCACATTTGTCTTTCCAAAGAGAACATAGATGAGTCATAAAGAATGTATCAATACATTTCAAATGTTAAAACATTACAGAGGTCATTTTCTGATCATCAAAGTCTTTTATGATGATTTGTAACTTTCCTAGTTGAACTATTATTCATCCACTTGCGTGATATGTTTGCTGTGATTTATAACTCATCTCTCAACTTCCTACATTGTACTTTCATAATACCAGAGTCATCATGATGTTTTTATGCACAGTATAACCATCTAGCATCACAAAAATATTTCCATAGAGATATTTGCTTATTTTCTGCATTTGTTTTCTGACATACTCTTTTGTAATTTTGGCATTCCTGTAGTTCTTAGATTACATATTTTTTATGATTGACATTAACATAATGTAATTTAATCACTCAATATTTTTCAAGAGAGTTTAAACAACAATTTTAAGGAAAGGTACATATAAAGTTTATAGTAAGAGCAATTTTTTAAGTTTTGAAATGATGTTCACATCTACATATTAAATGATGCTTGATATTAGCTCAAATAAACTTAAATAATTACAGACTGTTGAAATTATCGAGATGTCGTTATTACAGAATTAGAAGACTAGCAGTGTTGCAGAAGGAAGTGTCAAGTTAAGTATCAAAACAAGTTTTCAGGCTTGGAGTTTTGGCTTTATCCGCTATCTTTTACAAAACTGATCACAATCCCTTTTGTGTTGTATGCATCTAATAAATATCTTGAATTTAGCATCCATCATCCCTCATTTCCTACACATACCTTGAATCTGTAGGTTACTCTTGCCTTCCCATTCTCCCTATGGTAAATAGTCAATAAAGAAATCTGTCCACAAGGGACATGGAAACACCATGAGACACATGTAAAGGCTTCGCAGTGATGGTAACATTCAAACGGACAGACAAGCAGGATCCTACAGGCACACGGCCTCCCATGTAGAGTCCTGATCTCCCCTCCTGCCTCATTTTTTCCCCTCTCCCTGCCCACGGGATGAACTCCACCTACTTGAGTCACTTGCTGCTTCTAGGACTTCCATGCACTTTCTAATATTCATGCCTTTGCTTACTTGGTTGTCTCCTATGGAGCGTTTTCCATCCCTCAGTTGTTTTCCATCTACTTGGAAAACACCCCATCATCCTTTAAAACTCACGTATATAACCACTTCTTGTAGGAAAACCTCTGTAACACCTTTCACAAACCTACTAATTCACCCATAAGAGTTGTATGAGATACCCCCTCCTTGATCCTAATACTTTGTGCATAGTTTGTCATGGTATTTACCAGGGTCTTCTAAAATCTTCTCTTTGTACATTCATCTCCTGTATTGTATTGAGAATTAGAAGGTAGCAGAATCTGTCTTAATTGTCTTTGTATCTGTGGCACCTAATTTCATTCCTATTTTACAATGCTGGGAAAATGATCAATAAAAATGCTGAATCAAGTAAAAAGAGTAATTAAATTCAAGTTGAAATTCCCTTCTGGTTAGAAAGATAACTCAAGCAGTCAGTACAGCCAGTAACAAAAAACAACGCAAACTGGCTTAATGAAAATGGGAATTATTTCATTTCCTTATGAAATATGGTGGTGTTTTACAAATATTGACATATTTATTCATCATAACAACCCTTTGAGATAGAGGCTACTGTTTACTTTATTTGACTTCTGAGTAAATGAGATAAATCTTGGTCCCAGAGTTCAAAAATTCTCTTTAATAACCAGGTTCACTGCAGGTCTAGCTGCCTTTCTCTGTGCTGGCTTTATTTTATGCAAAGCACTGGCAAAGCTCCAAGCTTATCTTACCAGCTATTACCCAGCAGGAAGCAAGGGACCGTTTTTCCAGCCATTTTCTGACAAAGTGGTTTCAGGAGATTTTTCTGACTTGGCATGTTAGATCACTTGTCCACCTCTGAGCTATCAGGGTGGCCCAGGGTTGAAAGGAATGGCCAATACTACTTGGGGATGTCAGCTCACTCCTGGAGCTTTAGAGTAGAGATAGGTGGTTCAACCTATCTGAACCACCCAGACTGGAAGGAAGGGAAGATGGTTTCCAAAGGAAAACCAGTATTCTGTTATTAGAAGGTAGAAGGGACTCAAACCAGGCAGAGAGGACAAATGTACTAAAGACTGGACCGAGTGGATGATATTTTCACTTGATGAAAGGTTCTGGACTGACCAAGTGGATGCATCCAGAGATTTAAATGCCACCTTCAGACATCTTCATTCTTCTCTTAGAGTCAGAGTCATTATAGTGGTAGTAATTGCAACACAATAGGGTTGACAGTTGTAAGGCATACTTCCCCAAGGCGAGCATGGTTAGAGCAACACTATACTGCCTGCGTATTCCTACTGTTCTAGTCGTACTTAGGATACCGCAGCAATTCTGGATTTTAAAGACATATTATATAGTGCCAATCAAAGCTGCAGGAAACAATAAATGTGTTAGTTCAAAATCGAATTTAGAAACCAACACTTTTATTTTAGCGATGACTCTATTTATTTAAAACTGAAGTTTCCGTAAGTTTAATGCTGAGGCATATAGGTCTGCCATTCAGTTTATACGATGAATATTTGGCTGGAGGAGGCACTCATTAAAACAAGAATGATCTGGATTATACAGGTAGAACATCAATGCTTTCTTGATTTTCTGATCATTTTAGTGGCACAATAATTCTTGACATTAGTGAAATAAAACACTGTAAGCTTGAGCAATTTCCTATTTTTTAGAAAATATAAATTTGAGCTATTTAACCATGAGAAAAGCAAACATTAAAAAAAATTACTCTTCTGAAGTTCTCAATTACCTATCTCAGAAAACATTTTTTGTTTTTTTAATTGTGTAGTGGTTAAAGCCATACAGTATGGAGCTCAAATTCTGAATTTTGTTAATTGTGAAACCTTGGACAAATTATGTAAATTCCCTGCCCCTTAATTTCCTTGTAAATTGTAACGTGGGGAAAAACCTGTTAACAACTTCCTTGGGTGGTTGAAGGGATTAAGTGCATTTTATATATACATTAAGGACTTTGAGCACTGCCCGTTTCATCAAAGAGTAATTTATCATAACTATGTTCAATCAGCATCTTGTAAATATGTAAAATGTGTCAGTTACACATTGAACAGAATGTCAAAGAAAGAAGCAAATATCTGCTAACTTTATTTCTTTGGACAACCTTAAAAGAACTTAAATAATCTCTTAATCTTTTCTGTACTTTGTAATTTTTCTCTATTAAGTAGATATGCAGGTATATATCCATAATTAGAAAATTGATGCCATATTTTTTATGTTAAAGGAATTTTTTCCAACCCACTTATTATTTTAAGGAAATCAAGTATTTCCAACTAAGAATCTCAGAAAAAAAATAACAAGTTCTCAATTAACACTGAGTTAGTCAAGTATTTTATAAAGGAGATTATCTTTCTTTTTTTTTATTGTACTTTAATCTCTGGGTTGCATGTGCTCATCCTGCAGGATTGTTGCATAGGTACTAAAACAAATTAATTTTGTTTTTGTTTTTGCCATAGTACTGTACTGATGTTCAATGTAGCGGGGCGGAGGGGAGATACGTAAAGACAGAAATTTCATCATTTATAAATCTTTCGTCATAATCAACATGAGGCATCCTTACTTTTCTTCACATTTTGCAGTTAAAATTGCTAAAACTGGGATTAGAAAATAATCCAATAATTATACTAGACACCAAAAAATTCTTTTTAAGAAAAAAAAAAAAGCTAAAACAAAAATTTTGTATTAAAGGGTTTTGTTTAGCCAAACTTCATTTCCATGTACAAGGATTTTTTTCCTCAGGCGAGTTAACTTAGGTAACCTAAAGAAAGTAAATTCTATTATATTTATAAAACTTGTATGAATATTTAATATGTTTTGGTGTTTTACTTCTTTCGTATGGATGAAAATCAAAGGCAGATCATATGTCATCTACCAGTAACTATTGAGGTAGAAATTCCTCCCCGGTACGGAGTGCAGGCAGAGCTATATTTTTATTACCATTAATTGCACCTTATTTAATTGGTTTGTAGATACTGTATTGTTTACAAATTTAGGGTTTGTGACAATTTGATGTTTAACAAGTCTATTGGCGCCATTTTTACAAAAGATGTGTGTTCATTTTGTGTCTCTGTGTCACATTTTGGTAATTCTTGCAGTATTTCAAACTTTTTCATTATTATTATAACTGTTACAATAATCTGTGATCAGTAATCCTTGATGTTACTATTGCAATTATTTTTGGGCTTCACGAACTGAACCCAAATACGACAGTTAATTGACATATGTCATGGCTATTGAAACTGCTGCAATGACTGGCCCTTTACAATCTCTACAGCTCCTTTGGCCTCTCTATTCCTTGAGACACACCAGTGTTAAAATTAGGCCAATTAATAACCTTATAAGGGCTTCCAAATGTTCAAGGAAAAGACAGTGCTGTATATCTCTCACCTTACACCAAAAGCTAGAAATAATTAAACTTAATGATGAAGGCATATCAAAAACTAGGATAGGTCAAAAGCTAGGCCCCTTGTGCTAGAATCAGGGAAACACAACACCATCAAAAGAACAAAATAAAGCACAAGTACCTGGTTCTAAAATATGGAGATTCATAAATTGTCTGACAAATAATTCTAAATAACCACCTTATACTAGCACAGTGAGTTCCAATAAAACACAGAGCACTAAAAATAATCAGGAAAGCAATATCTGAACAAAATTAGAAGCTCAACAAAGAGAAAGAACCCTGCCCTCCCCTCCTCCCGCCCCGGCAATAAAGAGCCAAATAGAAACCCTGGAGCTGAAGTATGACTAAGTGACAAGTCTCATAGACAGTTTCAACAGCAGACTGTATAAAGCAGAAGAAAGAATCAGTGAACTCAAAAAAAGATCATTTGAAATTACCCAGCCAGAGGAACAATAAACAAACAAAAAATAAATAAATAATAAG
>NW_016107795.1:633461-726249 GCF_001604975.1 Cebus imitator
AAAAACAATCTAAAGTTACACTTTAAGAAATTAGAAAAAGAAAACAAAGCTAAAAATTAGATAAATGAAATAGCAAAGATTAGAGCAAAATAAATGAAATGAAGACTAGCAAATAGTCTTCTAGTTTTATTAATAGAAAAGATCAATAAAACTAAGAGTTGGTGTTTTGAAAGATAAACTAAATTGACAAAATTTTAGCTAGACTAAGAAAAAATGAGAGAGGACTCAAATAAAATTATAAATAGAGTTGTTACAACTGATATCACAAAAATATACAGAATCATAACAAATTATTATGAACAATTACGCACCAAAAATTGAATAATCTAGAAAAAAAACGATGAATTCCTAGAAATATACAACCTATAAAGACTGAATTATAAAGGAATAGATAATCTAAATAGGCCAATAACAAGTAAGAAGATTGAATCACTAATCACAAATCTCTCAATGAAGAGAAGCCCAGAATCAGATGCCTTCACTGGTGAATTCTACCAAATATTTAAAAAACAGTAATGTGAATCCTTCTCAAAACTCTCCAAAAAATTGAAGAGGATAAATAATTTCCAACTTATTTTATGAGGCCAGTATTACTCGGATACTAAAGCAAAAAAGAACACCATAAGAAAAAAAAATTCAGACCAATATTTCTAACGAACATAATTGCAAAACATCTCAATAAAATATTAACAAGCAACTCAACAGCACAGTAAAATAAGCATACATTATGATCAAATGGGATTTTTCCCTAAAATGCAAGGATAGTTCTATACGTGAAAATTAATGAATGTGATTCTCCACGTTAACAGAATGAGCGATAAAAATTATATGATTATCTTAAGGGATGCAGAAAAAGCATGTCAAAAAATTCAACATTCTTTAATTACAAAAACCCTCAAATTAGGTATAGAAGAAATATTCCTCAACATAAAAGCCACGTATGAAAAGCCCACAGGTAACATATTCGCAGTATTAAAAAACATACAGCTTTTGCTCTAAGATGAGGAAGAAAACAAGAATGCCCACTCTTGCTATTACTATTCACCATAGTTACTTCAAATCCTGGACAGAGCACGTAGGCAAGAAAAGGAAATAAAATGTATCTAAATCAAAAAATATGTTTTTTATCTCTGTTTGCAGATGATGTGATCTCATATACAGAGAACCCCAAATACTCCACCAAAAAAACTGTTAGAACTAATAAATAAATTTAATGTAGTTGCAAGTTGAAAAATCAAAATACAAAAGCAGTTGAATTTCAAGACACTAACAACAAAATGTGGAAAGAATAGTGTCAAGAATAATAACATACTTAGGAATAAAACCAAGGAGGTGAAAGATCTGCACCATGAACATTACAAAACAGTGATAAAAGAAATTGAAGAAGACATAAATAAATGAAAATCTATCCCCATAGATTAGAATGTTAAAATATCTGTACCATTTAAAGTGCTCTACAGACTCAATGAAATCTCTATCAAAATTCCAATGGCATTTGTCAAAGTGGGAAAAACAATCCTAAAATTCACGTATCTTAGTCAATTTGAGCTGTTTTAACAAACCATAAATTGGATGGCTTATAATAGAAATGTATTTCTTACAGTTCTGAGACTGGGAAGTCCACATTAAATGCAGTGATAAATTCATTGTCTTCTGAGAGCCTGCTCTCTGGCTTAGATTGTGTCTTTTCACTGAGTCCTCACATGATGGATGGGGCAAGGCAGGTTTCTGGGGCCTTTTTTATGAGGACATTTATCCAGTTCCTGGGGGCTGCAACACTAATGATCTACTCATATTCCAAAGGCCCTATTTCCCCAAATCATGACACTGGTGATTAGGGTTCAATATTTGGGAAGATACAAATATTTAGCTTATAGCAATACAAAACTACAAAAGACCCCAAATAGCCAAAACAATCTTGAACAAGAACAAAACTGGAGGCATCACATTTTCTGATTTGAAAGTATACTACAAAGTTATAATAATTAAAACAATATGGTACTGACATTAAAATAGACACGGAGATTAATGGAACAGAATAAGGAGCCAAAAAATAAACTCAAGCATATACAGTTAGCTAATTTTTGACAAGGGTGCCATGAACACAAAATAGGGAATGAATAACCTCTTCAATAGATTGTATTGTATTGGAAAAACTGGATATCCACATGCAAAAGAAGGAAATAAGACACTTCTCTTACATCATACATGAAAAATCAACTCAAAATGATTAAAGGCTATAAAACCACAAAACACCTAAAAGAAACTAGGGACAAAGCTATTTTCATTGGTCTTGGCAACAAATTTTTGGATATATGAAAAGACTCACAAATGATCAACAGGTATATGAAAAGTTGTTCAACGTCACTAATCATCAGGGGAATGAAAATCAAAACCACAATGATATATCACCTCACACCTGTTAGGATGGCTATAACTTAAAATACAAAAGAAAATAAGTGTTGGTGAGGATTTGAAGAAATGAGAGCCCTGGCAAATTGTTGTAATGAATGAAAATTGGTACAGCCATAATGGAAAACAGTATGGAGTTTCCCCAAAATACTAAAAATTGAATTACCATATGAGCTAACAATTTCACTCCAGGACTTACTTTAAGAAATTTAAAGTCGCATCCTGAAGAAATATTTGCACTCTTATCTTCATTACAGCATTATTCACAATAGCCAAGATATTGAAACAACCTTAATGCTCATCAACAGTTCAATAAAGTAAATATGTAATATGTATATACACACCCACACCCTCCATACATACATATATATACACATATCTATATAAAATGAGATATAATTCAGCCCTTTAAAAAAAGGAAATCCTGCTATTTGCAACAATGCAGATAGATCTAGAAGATATTACAGTAAATGAAGTAAGTCAGACACAGAAAGACAAATGTTGCATGATCACATTTATATGTGGAATCTAAAATAGTCAAAATCATGGAAGCAGAGAGTAGAATTTTGGTTGCCAGGTGCTTGGAGGAGGGGTGAAGGAGGAGATGATCAAAGAATACAAAGTTTTAAGTTCTGGATATCTACTATGTAACTTAGTGCCTGTGGCTAATAATACTGTATTGTATACTTAAAATTTCCTAACAGCATAGACCTTATGTTAAGTGTTGTTACCCACACCCCCATGCCCCAAAAATGATAATAATAAAAAGGGGGCTGGAGGAAACTTTGGGGGATGATGACGATGTTTATGGCCTTGGTGGTATGATGGTTTTATATGTCTATACTTATCCCCAAACTCATTGAGTTGTACACTTAAATATGTATAATTGTTACATATCAATAATATCTCAATAAAGTGGTTTAAATAAGCATAAATTGGCCACAAAAATGATGCAATAGAAATTTATTATTATTAATAATAATACATCTGAGAATAAGCCTGAAAAATGGTTAAGACACAAGGCAGTGTAAGTGAAGTTTGAAAACACTCTACACAAGAAGCCTAGGGACCCTCATAGCATAGGCACTGTGAATTTTCTATTAGCAGATTGTTGCAAATTCAGGATCTGAAGGAAAGTACCTCTTTTCTCCCTCAGATTCCTCATTTACAGTCTTGTGCCTAAAATTCTTCTATAGAGATAGCTGTCCTTGATTTTCTATTACACACTTGGATTAAAATGCTAAATACAGTGGTTTTATCACCCAGCCAGACATAAAATTTTGCAGTAAGATATTCATTACTGAGATTAGGTCTTTTTCTGAGGAAAAAAAAAGACGGTATGAGGAAATGCTAGAAGGAAAATGAAGACATTTGGAAAAGGCAAGTAGATGAAGAGGAAAAGTCCCCTCACTCATAGATTAATCATAAACCAGCCATACCTGTTGACTTTTGTGGCCACTACTCTTGGTTTCACTGTAATACTCAGGGTTTCACTCCTAAAAGCACATGGCCAGTTAGCTATGACCTATCCAGTATTGGCATAAAAATGATCAGCATTTCAAAGGTAAACAGACTTCACACATTTCTTGCCCTGGGTGGAGCAAGAAATTAGGCAGATAGAATAAACAGGTGCGGCTTTGCATTATGGTTTATACTAATTGAAACTACAGGAAATGAGTTCCTTAGTGAATAGTGTCTTTCTTTGTAATGATTCACAGAATAGCATTTTCGAAAATATTACTTTTGGAGAAGTCATTTCATTTTCTCTCTATGCGCTCGACAGGAGTACACAACTATTAGTATTTCAAAGAGTTCATCTCTGACGGTTACGTCTATTTCACTTCTTCCACATAAAACTAACATTAAAGCAGATAATTTTATTTTCATAGGAACATCGAAAGAGGAGGAGATCTGGGGTAATCCCTAGAAAATTTTATGTACTGTTTATTCATCTCTGCTTTTAAAGGGAACACCAAACAATATATTTTCTTTTGAGTTAATACAGTCTTGCGACATAATTAAGATGTAAAATGACCACGAGAAACCAAGGTAAATTACAAGGTGTAAGACAAATAATAGGAAAAGATCTTCATGCTCCAGGATGTCAGACTTGCTTTTAAAGAAACTCCCATTTTTGCGTGCTCCCTTGTTTATTTTCCACTTTACAGTATTCTATTGCTTAAAGACACAGGATTAATTTTTTTTTTGTTTTACTTTAAGTAAAAAAAAGTACATACATACTGGATACATATGCTGAATTGCAGGTTTGTTACATAGGTATACATGTGCCACGGTGGTTTGTTGCACCTATCAACTTGTCATCTAGGTTTTAAGCCCCTCATGCATTAAGTATTTGTCCTACTGCTCTCCCTCCCCTTACTCCCTGCCCTCTGAGAGTCCCCAGTGTGTGTTGTTCCCCTTCCAAAATCCAGAATTTTTGAAACAAAATTAACAGAAATAGTATTTCCACAATTTCAGTCAAATTTCTTTCTGTGAGGACTATCAGTATGATTAACAGAAGAGCCAGCTTTGCATTTACCATATTCCCAAAGAGGCAGTAAAGATCTTTCTTAGAATTTCCCTGCCCAAAGTCCACTTAATCTAACATCAGATATGGCTGTGGCCCTCATAGATCCTTTAAGCCTTTAAGAATGTATTGTGAGGATGGAGGCATCAAAGTAATTTTTGCAATGGGAGTGTCCTGATGCAACCATCGTAACTGCCAACCATAACTCAAAGAGTCACATATCTGCTGTTGAATCCTTAGAAGTCCTGGGGGAAATTCCCAGCCTCACAAGGAAGTTAGTCAAGGCTTCAACAGGAATGGAAAGGGCAGAAAAGTGCCAAGACAGAATATGGATACCGCCACACAGAGAATGAGAACATAACTCCTTTTTCAATTAGAAAGAAACAGATGCCAGTTTCTAAGCTATTGAATTATGACATACAAAGAATAGATTGATGTTATCTGTGGAAGCAATAATAGGTGTCACGGAACTTAAAAATTACTGGGACTTCCGTCCCTCTTCTTGGTCTTGAATATTTTGTTCCATTCGCTTATTATTAGTTCATCACACCTTATTTTGGAAGCCCCTGGGAAATAGATGACAAACATGACAAATACGTCATGAATGTAAACAGATTTGTTGACTAGCTTAGAGAATGTACTTGAATCATCTTTAAAAAGTCTGTTTATGGGTTTAAAGCGGTGGCTCATGCCTGTAATCGCAGCACTTTGGGAGGCCGAGGTGGGTGGATCACAAGGTCAAGAGATCGAGACCATCCTGGCCAACATGGTGAAACCCCGTCTCTACTAAAATACAAAAATTAGCTGGTTGTGGTGGCATGCACCTGCGGTCCCAGCTACTTCGGGAGGCTGAAGCAGGAGAATTGTTTGAACCCAGGAGGCGGAGGTTGCAGTGAGCCAAGATTCTGCCACTGCACTCCAGCCTGGCGCCTGGTGATGGAAAGAGACTCTGTCTCAAAAAAAAAAAAAGTCTTTGCAAACCCTTCCCACCCAGTAATAGGCCAGCTCAACTGGCTAGGCATACACTTTTAGAGTCAATCTCCTAAAAGTATTCTGCTCCCAGTCTTCCAGCAGCTGGCCCATTGCTAGGTTGTGTTTTCAATTTGGTTAGGCCAAATACATGGTCATTGAGAACTGATTACTTCTCAACTTACTCTGCCCTGTGGCACATAAGTGTCTTCATTCCTGGAATATTTCTACTGGCTGAAATAGTCCTTTGTTATCTTCCTCATTTCAACAAGGCATTTAGATGTCATTGTTAATTTACAGTGTTAAGAAAAAAAAGTCTTAAATTTGGAAATAAGGTACTGCATAACTTTTTAGAGCCATACTAAAGAATTATCTAACAAGCCCACATAAATTAAATCTCTCTCTAGGGGGTATAACTCTGTTTGACTTTCTATTTATTACTGATTATGTTTAGCCTCTGTAAAGTGACATGTTAAGTTATAGAGGACTGATCATTACAAATTGTTTTTATCCGCTAGTGATGCAAATTGCTTCTATGCCATAGAAAAGATAACTTTAACTGTTACAATATTACTATCCTGTAGGAAGTATTACTATCCTGTAGGATGCCAATCAGTTTTTATCTAGCTTTGCAATTTTATTCCAGTATTCTTTTACCCACTGATTAATATCTCTATATATCCTATATCTTCATGCTCACTCGTACACACAGACACATCTCCTCTCTTCCTTTGAACCAGCTTCCATCATCCCTCTAGTCTCCTTATTAGTGGGTTGATTACATCTTAGACACTTTCTCATTATGTATCAGAATCATGATTTTAAACCTTTTAAAAAAGTATATTTGATAATAAGAGTCTATAACTTGAGTAACTTATCTTTTCTGGGGATCTAACATCTCTCTCCTCTTATTATTCTTTAGGACTTTCTCACTACTCTCTGAGGCTAAATTCCATCGCTGTTCCCAGAAAGATCATTTGATTCCATGTTCAAGGCAATTACATTTTATTTATAATAAAATCTAAAATAGTATACAACTCCCAAGAAAACAGGTATAAATTAGGGACTGAATGAGAGATCCCACTTTAGCACAGAAGAAATAAAGATTTCATCAGAGTTAAAAGTATCACTCAATATATAGCCTAACGCTCACAATGAAATTGCAATATACTTGGAGAGGCAGGCTACACACAAAACTTTTAGTAAAACCAGATAATAAAAACACGGTACGGGAAGCAGCATTTACATAGTTATGCCAATATCCTAAATGGATGCAGAACATAATTTAAGAAAGGCATAGCATATGAGAAGGTACTGTTACTATTGTCTCTGATACACTTTCCTTCTGGTGGCCATACCTTGATTTCCCTCTAAGGAACTACCTTGTCTTCCACTGTCATTCTACATGCTTCTGGAAATGTTGAATTTACTCGAGGCATGTGACTTGGGTTTAGCCAATCAGACAGTCACATTCCCCTGATCATAGTGATTGACCCCAGGACAGATTGGGAGCTTATTGGAACAAAAGAGGCATTTTACTGGTAAATTCACTAGAGTGAATTCAAGGCAATATGAGGACTGAGGTCACATCCTACAGCTACGTGCAACTTGAGAATGGAGTCAGCACTAGAGGTAGAGCCAAGAAAACAGGGTTTGGTGACGGACAATGCTTGGGTATTTACTTAGCTGTTAAGTGACTACTACGGTTTTATAATTTGTCTCAGCTTTATATGAGACAGACTGTAAAACTGCAATAGTCACTTAATAGCTAATTGATATCTTTTCTCATGAGACTAGTATTAGGTTAGGGTTCTGACACTTGAAACAGAAAGCTAATGACTGATGGAGCAAAAAGACAGGAAACAGTGATTAAAGGAGCTTATTAGGGGAAGAAAGTATCCTCAAGCAGAGATAAGATGCCAATTTGTTGGTTCTGACATCATTTCTAAATTTCCCATACTTTTTTAGAAGAAAATAAAATAAGGCTCTTTCTACCATGGTTCCCAGGAAGGCTTGGACTTCTAAAGCTCTTTTCAAGAAATAATGCAGTTTAGAATAATATCAGATTCTCTTAACTTAGCATTTCACTTAAAACTTATAAATGAAAGCATTTATTTTTAAAAAGCATTAAAAGCAAGTAAACATCATGGAAAACCTCACTGTTTTCAAATACGATAATGGCAAGCCCACAGAATTTGCATGGGCAAAGTTAGGTGTGGTCATGCTATTAAATGTGACAGTTCAAAATTTCCTTGCTCCAAATGTTAATTCCCATACCTGTCTTCTTTCTTCCCTCCTTCCCTCAAGAAATATTTTGAGTGCTTAAATGAGAGCCAGCCATAAAACGAAAAGAGGAAGACAGTTGAAGAAAACAAAAAGTGTGACTTGGCAGAGGATTTTGTGCATCAAGTTATACCACATCCTGTTACTCTTTTATGCCATTATCCAACGTTGTGTATTCCAGCAGCACAACAATGGTTCAGAACAAGTTTACTCAACATCAGCAATGATTGCCAGAGGGAAGCAACTCTCACTTTATTCAACATGGCCATTAAAGGATGAAGAAAGACACAAGTGAGAAATCCCTTTATAACCCTGGCATTGGAGACACAACAGATGAATTATAGCATTTTGTAGATATAGCATTATGTTTTTATCTCTTCACTCCAATTATGTGAACTTCACTCACAAAATTGGAGTGAAGAGATAAAAACTCTGTTAGAACAGATTGTAATGCATTTTTTCTCTTGTTTCTATTTGTTCTCACCTTTCCAATATACTTACATACTTTGAATAGGTTGGTAAATCTCCTAAATATTAGCTCATATCTAATTATACTATTTAGAGTGCTTCTATGATTTATAAACATGCCTGAATAGATTTAGAGCCAATTCACAATTTCAGTATTTACCAAAATGTTAAATACTACGATTTGTATCACAGGGATCAACAGGACTAATGTAACCAGATTTGTAAAATTTCTCTGAGAAATAACTGATCTCAGTCATGGAAATGCATAATTGGGTATTAATATTGCTTTTATTGGAGATCTCTGATTTGGCACTCTAACATCTCATACTGCTAAATCAACAGGCCACTCATTCTTACCTCTGTCATTAAGTATCAGGGGTTTTCCATAAGCCTCAACATTAGATGCATTTACCAGTAACAAATGAATCTTTAAGTCAGACACCGAAGCAGATCAGTATCATGATTAAACATGAAGCAAACATTTCACTGTAAAATTTAAGGTTTACCTCATATCTGGTATGGGACCCTAGGGACAGGTTTTGCTCAGAAAGAGAAAAGAAGGGTGGAGTGAACATCATGGAAAACCTCCCTCTAAGCATGTCCCTCCACAGAGAAAAAGGCCTAACGCAACTTTCTGTTGAGGATGAAAACTGTGGTCTAAACAAAAGAGCTATCAAGCAATCACCTAGGGCTGTAGCAGGATGAGGTCCCGCCCCAGACTTGCAGCTGAGTGGATTTTATCACTTCTGGCAATAAAAAGAGGAGAAAGAATGAAATGAATGAGGTTTCTTTGAGAATAAAAGAGGAGGACGAGCCTCTGGTGTTGTTTAATCCTAAATGCAAGGTAGTGCAGCCCTGGGTTCCGATGAGTCAGGCGTAACTGGGGAAACTTGGTTTCAACCACCTGGAAACTAAGGCATTAAAAAACAGTGAGAATATAAATCCGTGTATCATTTCTAGGAAATAACTGGCTTTTTAACTTAATAACATCTCACATGCCAGATGTCCACCTAGCTTCTTATAGTCTGTGAAATGTGCTATGTTTAAGATTTTATGTATTTTGGGCCCATATTATATTTCAGGCATAAAGGAGGAGAGAAGAGCCAAACATATCTCCATCTCAGACATCACTATTCCTAGATAGAATCAGTGGTGGCAAACCTTTTCATGATTGTCAAACTGTGAACTAAGGGGTTTTACTAACTAAGAAGACTAAAGGGTCCATATTGGTCCCTCCTTTATCAGCTGGCCTCGACAATACCTCTGAGAGATAATGGGACAGCTATTAAACCACCTTTCTTCCTGCACAGAGCACACAGATGAATGCATAATTTTTTAAAAAGAGTGAGGCCCTGAGGGTTTTGTGGGGACTAACGAAGGTGGCAAAGGAGGAAGATACCTTGGAATTAATCTGTAAGACAGTACCTATTGTCACCGATTTTAAAAACAAACCAAAAAGAGGAGCTATAGCCTTGCAATATGTATTTTTTTATATGACTTGAAAGTTGAAATATAAGCCAGCATGAAAACAATATTAATCTCCTTGTATATCTCCAACAAAACTCTTCAGTGACTAGTTGCATTGCCATTTAGCAGCAATATTTTGAAAGAAAACGTGTTTTTTTTTTTTTTTCTGGCAGTAAATATCAATAGTGGACTTAAAATATTCAGTAATCTATGCTGTAAACAGACATGCTGTTACCCAGGCTTCATTGTTCCATTTATAGAACACAAGCAGAGTAGATTCAGCATTCTTTTTAAGGTCCCTAGGAGTTTCTAAATGGTGAGTATTGGCTTCAGTTTAAAGTCACCAGCTGCATAAGCCCTAATACAAGAGTTAGCCTGTTTTTGAAACTTTGAAGCTAGACATTGACTTCTCCTCTCTAGCTATGAAAGTCCTAGATGACACCTTCTTCCAATAGAAGGCTTTTTTGTCTGCACTGAAATGTGTTGTTTAGTATAACGATGTTTATCAATTATCTTAGATTTTCTTGATAACTTATTGCAGCTTCTACATCAGCACTTGCCGTTTCACCTTGGACTTTTATGTTATAGAGGAGGCTTCTTTCCCTAGACTTTGTAAACTGTCCTCTATCTTCCAACTTTTATTCTGTAGCTTTCTCTCAAACTTCATTGAATCAACTTGTCAAAGAGAATTAGTCTTGTTCTGGATTAGGCTTTGGTAAGAGAATACTGTGGCTGATTTGATCTATCCAGACCACTAAAACTTTCTTGATAACAGCAATAAACCTGTTTTATTTTCTTATCATTTGTGTATTCACTGGAATAGCGCTTCTGATTGCTTCAAGAGCTTTCTCTTTGCATTCACAACTTGGCTGTTTGGTGCAAGAGGCATATCTTCTGACCTATCTCAGCCTTCAACATGCCTTTCTCAGTAAGCTTAATAAATTTAAGCTTTCAATTTAAAGTAAGAGACATGTGACCCTTCCTTTCACTTGAACACTTTGAGGCTATTGTAGGATTATTAATTGGCCTAATTTCAATATTATTATGTCTCAGAACAGGGAGGCCCAAAGAGAAGGAGGCAGATAAAAGAATGGCCATTCAGTGGAGCACTGAAAACACACACACATTTATCGATTAAGTTGACCCTTTTAAATGAGCACAGTTTGTGTTCTCTCAAAACATATACAATGTAACAACAATGATCACTAGTCACAGAAAACCACAGCAGATATAATTACATGAAAAATTTTGGAATATTGCAAGAGTGTCCGCAATGTGACACAAAGTGAGCAAATGCTGTTGGAAAAATGATCTCAATAAACTTGCTCAATGCAGGGTTGCCACAAAACTTCAATGTATACAAAATGCAATGTCTGTGGAGTGCAGTAAAGCTAAGCATGATAAAACAAGGTTTGGCTGTACAATTTCCTCAAAACAAAAAGTATACTCTCCCTGGCCATTTTAAACTGTAAGACTGGTAACACCCCATTTCTGCAAGCACATATATGCTAACCTACTTGTAATGCCTACTTGTAATAATGCTATAATGCTGTGATTGACTTGGCTTTGATGCTTTTTTTTTTTTTAAGATTTGTTTAGGAGCTGTGGCCGTCTATAGACATATGCTTTAAAATGGAGATTGTAGAAGCTCCATTCAATATGATATGATGCTAACGGAAGAAAGGAAGGCATTTTAAAAGCTAAAGATAGAAAGGAAGTATTCAAATTGGCCAATGCTACAGCCTTTAGCTGATGCACTATCTGATTTCAAGACTTACTATGAAGCTATATTAATAAGAACATTTGGTGTAAGAAGAGACAAACAGACCCATCAAACCAAAGTCCAGAAATAGAAACACATGTATGCCATTATTGAATTTTGGTAATGGTTCTGAGTAAATTTAATTAGAAAAGTTTTCAAAAATTTTGTTATAATAATTGGAGAGTTATATTAAAAAATGAAACAATGTATCTGAATACTATTTTAGACCTATCATAAAAAATTAATTCAATATAGTCTATATATAGAATATAAAAAGTAAAGGAAAACTTTAAGAAAAATTATAAGGGAATATCTTTTTACTCTGGAGGTAGACAATGATTTTTTAAAGAAGAAAAACAAAATATGATTAATCATTTAAAAAATTGGTAAATTATAAAATAAATAAATTGGAAAAAAAAATTGGTAAATTTTCCTTCATCAGAATTCAAACTTTCTCTTCCTCAAAGACATTCTTAAGAAAGTAAAAAGTCAAGCCATAGACTGGAGTAAAGAATCACAATACATTTATCTGTCAGTCAAAGGACTTGTATCTAGAATAAACAATAAACTCTGACAAATAAATATAAAATGTCAAAAACTCAATTTAAAACAAAATAGACAAAAGATTTGTAAATAGATTTCACAAAGGAAGATTTACAAATGATAATTAACACAAGGAAATGTTTTCAACATTATTAGTAATCATGAAATAATAATTAAAGACCCAATGCGATACCATGAATAACTGCCAGCAGCTAAAATTTTAAAAAGAGATCTAACGAGGATATGGAGAAATCAGATTACTCTTACTTTGCTAGTGGGAGTATGAAAAGACAAAACTACTTTTGATAATAATTTGGTGATTTTTTATAAAGATTAATATACACATATTATATGATCTAGCAGTTCTACTCCTAATACTTATCCACAAGAAGTGAAAATAACTCTTTTGGTTGTTCCTGTGTAAAAAATGATGTCAAAACTTAGTGGTTTAAAACAATAACTATTTATTGTCTCAGAATTATCTTGTTTGACAGGGGACAGAACTCATCTCTGTGAATCTTTTGCTTCATGTGGCTGGAGTTGCAGATGTTGGAAATTTGGCTGGGCTAGAAAGTATAAGATGATTGCTTACGGTTGCAGGTTGGTGCTGGCTGTCAGTTGACAGCTCAGTGAGGCCCATCAGCAGGAGTGCCTTGGTTCTCTTTCATATGGCCTCTGCACATAGCTCAGGCTTTTCATAGCATAGTGGTTGGGTTCCAAGAGGAATCACTCCAAAAGACCAAGGTGGAAGCTGTAGATCGTCTTTCACAACTTGCACTGCATCAGTTCTGCCAAATAATATTGATCAAAACCAGCCACAGGACCAGTTCAGATTCAAGGGAATGAAGCATAGATGCCACATCTCAACAGGAAGAGTGACAACAATTTTATGGCAATCTTTTCCCTATGCCATGAAAAAAGATTTAAATAACAATGTTTACAGCCACTTCATAATAGCCAAATTACTGAAGATAACTAAACTATCCATCCACAGGTGAATGAATAAAGAAATCTGGGTATATTTCTACAACTGAATACTTAATTTGAGTTATTTAATGAATATTTAATTGAATACAAAGAAGTATACTACTAATACAATAACAAGTGTGACTCTCACAGACATTACATTGGAAAAAAAAGCCAGGCATAAAAGAGTACACATTGGATGATTCTATTTTTTTAGAAGTTCAAGAGTAGGCAAAACTAAAAATCGGAATAGCAATTTCCTCTGGAGAAGAGAATGAATGGAAAGGAGCATGGATTTTCTGAAAAAAAAGAAAGTGTTCTCCTGATTAGCCATTCACACTTCAGAACTCATTGAACACTTAATATATGTAAATTTTACATCAATGCAAAACATAAAAAAATTTAAAAGTTTTCACAGCTACCCTTTTTGTTCTTTTGAATAGTTGTGTGGGGAAGAAAGCTGATATTAGTATTTTCATTTAAATAAATGGTAAATTGTTTAAGATCATACAGGAAGTTTGTGGCGGAAGAATGACTTAAATTTGGATAAGAAAAATATTCATGGATGGCTGAAGGAACCATTTTTTCTAAGTATTGCCTCAATTAAAATAATGGTTTTAACTTTAAACCATCACAGAAAGTTGACTAGGTATATTTCAATATGAAACTTTCACAACTTAAAATTGTTACAAAGAACTATCTTGTATATTGCAACATTATGACAGATACTAGTTTGTGGTCTATTTGTAATATATGAGACATTGCTATATTTCTCTGTCCTATGACATAATCCCTGGTCATAGCATTCATCATTCTGGCCTCAAATTTAAATTAGGGAAGAAAACGAAAACTGTTTCCAAGGGACATTCTGTTCCAAACTAAATGAATTTCAGTCTGATTTACTAATACAGAATGTTTTGGAAACAGAAATGATTCGGAATAAAATATTTTGCTAAAGCAATTTGGTCAATTCACTCTCCAGAGGAAGTCATGCTTTAAAATCCCCAGTGGCTAGTAAGAAACACATGGTCGAACATTAGCCAGAATTTCTAGGATTTTGTGACTTTTGGTTGACATTGCAACATCTTTTATGTCAGTGTGAGCAATTTCCTGATTCCAAATTCTTGTTAAAATAACATTTTAAATGTGCATGATGGCACCATATCAACTATCAGACATGTTCTATTCTCAGTTTTTTTTAATCTTTGTTTTGTCGATATGGTGATGGGGCTAGCGATAGTGGTGGTATGCCTGTGCATTTGTCCTTTAAGTTCATGAATATTGTTTTGCATACTTGTCAAATATTAGTTCTTTGCTAGTTTTTCAAGCATGACAAGGAAGGAAAACAGATGGCTTTGACTGTCTAGAAAGTATATAAATCACACATACATAAATACATTACGATTATTACTATTAAAACAGTAACGAGGTCCTACTATATAGTAAATAAGAATTAAATATATTGTGAGGTTATGCAAAAGATAATATTCTGCTAAATTACAAGTTGTAAAGGTAATAGTGATCAGAAATAATATTTCAAATGAGTGTTATTAAGCACAGTATTAGAAATCTAGTTTACATAAAGGACTTTTGTAGTATCATAGAAATGCCTTCTCAAAGTTATTTAAACTGTCTAACATTAAAAAGTGTTTTCCCACCAACAGTGTAAAAGTGTTCCTATTTCTCCACATCCTCTCCAGCATCTGTTGTCTCCAGATTTTTTAATGATCACCATTCTAACTGGCATGAGATGGTATCTCATGTGGTTTTGATTGGCATTTCTCTAATGACCAGTGATGATGAGCATTTTTTCATATGTTTGTTGGCCTCATATATGTCTTCTTTTGAAAAGTGTCTCCTCATGTCCTTTGCCCACTTTTGAATGGGTTTGTTTTATTTCTTGTAAATCTGTTTTAGTTCTTTGTAGATTCTGGATATTAGCCCTTTGTCAGATGGGAAGATTGCAAAAATTTTTTGCCCATTCTGTTGGTTGCCAGTTCACTCTAATGATTATTTCTTTTGCTGTGCAAAAGCTCTGGAGTTTAATTAGATCCCATTTGTTTATTTTGGCTTTCGTTGTCAATGCTTTTGGTGTTTTAGTCTTGAAGTTCTGGCCTATGCCTATGTCCTGAGTGGTTTTGCCTAGGTTTTCTTCTAGAGTTTTTATGGTGTTAGGTCTTATGTTTAAGTCTTTAATCCATCTGGAGTTAATTTTAGTGTAAGGTGTCAGGAAGGGGTCTAGTTTCTGCTCTCTGCACATGGCTAGCCAGTTTTCCCAACATCATTTTTTAAACAGGGAATCTTTTCCCCATTGCTTGTTTTTGTCAGGTTTGTCAAAGATGGTTGTAGATGTGTGTCATTGCCTCTGAGGCCTCTGTTCTGTTCTATTGGTCTCTATCTCTATTTTGGTACCAATACCATGCTGTTTTGATTACTGTAGCCTTATAGTATAGTTCAAAGTCAGGTAGTGTGTTGCCTACAGCTTTGTTCTTTTTGCTTAAGATTGTCTTGGCTATGCGGGCTGCCTTGTGGTTCCACATGAAGTTTAAGGTTGTTTCTTCCAGTTCTGTGGAGATGGCCATAGGTAGTTTGATGGGGATAGCATTGAATCTATAAATTACTTTGGGCAGTATGGCCATTTTCACAATATTGATTCTTCCTAACCATGAGCATGGAATGTTTTACCATCTGTTTGTACTCCTTTATTTTGTTCATTGCTGGACTGTTTACAATAGCAAAGACTTGAAACCAACCCAAATGCCCATTGATGATAGACTGGACAAGGAAAATGTGCCACATATACACCATGGAATACTATGCAGCCATAAAGAATGATGAGTTCATGTCCTTTGTAGGGACATGGATGAATCTGGAAACCATTCTCAGCAAACTGACACAACAGAAAATCAAACACAGCATGTCACTCGTAGGTGGGTGTTGAACAATGGAACACATGGACATAGGGAGGGGAGCATCACATACTGGGGTCTGTTGCAGGGGGAAGGGGAGAGACAGCAGGGGGTAGGGAGGTTGGAGAGGGATAACATGGGGACAAATGCCAGGTACAGGTGATGGGGAAGGAGGCAGCAAATTACATTGCCATGTATGTACCTATGCAACAATCCTGCATGATCTGCACATGTACCTCAGAACCTAAAATGAAATTATATATATATATATATATAAGTGTTTTCCTTGCTTAGCCCAGAACAAATTTCTGAAGAAATCAATGAAGACTTCCTGTTTCTGTGAAGCTCAAGGCTTCTCAGAAACACTTAAAATTTAAATTGTGATCTTTTTCCCCCATGTATCAACTCTATTTGTCAACAAAAACTTTTCTAAGGTTTGCACAGTTGGACAACGTATAACTAGCTGCCCCAGCCACACAGAAGGTAGGAAAGAAAAGCCCAGGTATGATAATTTGGAACTTAGATCAGTATAGACTCAATCAGGGTTCACTGACTGCTCCTCCAACAGATATTACCTGAAACAGACAGCAAGGAAAATTAGATAATTGGCAAAAGGAAATAAAATATTCCTGACATTTTATAAAGGTGAAGCAATTTTGAAGCAAAGTTATTCGCTGGATGATGCTGCTTCTTCATTGAACTGGAGCCCAATTTAGGAGACAGACAGGCTGCATTTACATTGCAACATAAACCCAAGGGTTGCTAACTTTTTTCTTTCCTTTTGCATACAAGTAACTCTATCCTCCACTTAAACTCTTATTGCCTTCCTTATATTGATACCCTTGATATTCTTAACCTGCTAATGTGTTCACATCCTTAGTTATTACAATTGTATAGCATTTCTTAAAGATAATATAAAGAATATTGGATATGAAAAAAATAGAACCTTAGGAAAACATTTGAAAAGACCTATGCTAAATACTAAATCATATAATGTAAGGCTTTTCTGGTTTATTAGAAAAGAATGCACAATGACCTGCCCACACTGTTAACATTCAACATGGTATAACATAATCAGAATTTCCACTTGTCATTTACATCCAGCAGTCTCAATGTCACAGAAACTATGTTATTTGGTCAATATTTTAGTTGTATAATTTTATTTCTTTTAACATTAAATGTCTTTCTGGGCTCTGAACATTATTCTGAACAGTTTGGATTCCAAAGAATGAAAATATCAATATCATTCTAATTTTCTCTAAGAATAACCAAGAAATAATTTCCCACATAGGAGGCAGCCAATTCAAAATTGTAAAGTTTAGAAAAATAGAGGAGCTAATGATAATAAACAGCTCCATCCTTTTCTCTTTAATATCTACTTGTAAGGTAAAGAACACTGTAATTTTTTTTTAAAAAAGGTATTATCATTATTCATCACCAAGCGTTCATAGACTGCTTGCTACTCATGTAGGAAATTATAGGAGGTTATGTGAGAAATGCAGGCCATCACTGGTTTTAAGGAGTTTGTAGTTGACCTGAGGCAGACAAAAGCAAAATTAAGGAATAATTAAACTCTGCCTCCTGAGGCAGTTATGACAAGTACACTAGAGTTTCAAAGGTGAAGGAATACCTTACAAATGACTTTGTCAGAATAAGCCTTCTCAAAGAAGAAAGGACTTTGAATCTACCTGGAAGAAAGTGAGGGATTTAGAAAGCAGAGGACAGTTTCAGGTGGAATATCAGAAGGCTCTAGGACCTTTGATGTTATTGCAATCTCAAAGACAGAAGTGGAAGGATTGAGGATTTCAACAACTTAAAATGTGGTTATCGGGAAATACAATAAAGTGGTTAGCCACATTGTGGAGATCCACTGGGCAGTGCTTGCCGGCAACTGAGAAGAATGTGGTTTGTAATGGTGCTTGACTGCCAGTCCTGGATTTTTGACTACTTAACTCATTTTGCCTAGCTGCAAAAATGGGGAAGAAAATTTCTCTTATCTAAGAATTAATGTGAAGTTCAAGAAATAATAAACATGAAAGTGTTTTGGAAGCCAAAAACCATTTATACCGTAATAATTCATATTACGTTATACTGTGGTATAATGACCAAAATAGGATTGCTTTAGACAGACAGTTAAACCTTCAGGCTATCAGGATGCTGATACCATTGGATGAATTGCTCTATTTTAGTTGGGAACAAAACAACACAGGGTTTTTCTCTGCAACTGGATGCAGTGCAGGTAACACAAGTGGCTTTTGTTTAAACTGGTAATAAAGAGGCAATTACTGTTAAAGTGCTGAGTCTTCAGTGGTTCTTGGTGCTGTCATGCTCAGCACAGAGGACCTTTCAACCATCCACGTTTGTACAAAGCCAACATCTGAGATGCCTACATGGGAGCCAGACATAGGCAGTGGGCCAGAGTGATTTCCATGAGAAGCCAGGTTAAGTGATATATTGCTTCCTGATTAGATTGGGCAACCCAGCAGCCCACTTCTAGTGAGGACTTTCTATCACCTGCTTGTCAGCTGAAGAAATATTTTTTTCTTCTTGTGTACCATCAAAAAGCTATGGTGAATTGATTCAGAGTGCAAACCAGGTGAGATATATACATTTATAAGACCATCAGTAAGAATTGGTAATCTTGTCTCATGATACCTCTCTAATTTCACCATTTGGCGCCAAAAACAAATTTATATGTTCACTTAGGTTTAAAGCAGCTTATTTAGAACTAACCTAAACACATGCACACACACACAAACACACACACACACACACAAGGTGTAAAAATCAATAACCTATGTAATTAAACAATTTTTTTAAAACAAAGTCTTATACTGTGATTTATTCCCTGTGGTTAAGTTGAATTTAATTGCCCAAGATTTTTTAAAAGTCTTACCACTTCAGTAAGGCTTATTTTTGGTCTTTAGATACATGCTAATCTCTAAAATGTCAATATACTAAATCTGCAGGCTGTTTTCTACAGATTACCACTCTCCAGAAAGATGAAGGATTCCATCTGCTGAGTTACCTATGACGCTGATGGTGTCAGGAAGCTGCGAGAACTTCTCTTTTAGCTTCCCACAGAGTAAGGACCATACCACCCAACCTTCCTCAGCCAGTGAATTTCTTGTTTACTTCCAGAATAAAAGTTGTAAAGGTCTATGACACCTCCTTCTTGCTCACAAATGGAGATGATGGGTGGGGAGTTAATAAAATTCCCGGTATCATAGGAGACAAGTAAAAGACTTGTGTTTTGTTACCGGTTTCTCATTGCCATCATGTTTACTGATTACCTTTGATGGTCTGCTGTGAGGTCAAGGGTCTTCAGAACCAGCCAGGAGGGGATCTAGTTAGATTTCTGTGAAGGAAAGCCTATGTGCCATTCCAGTGCCATAGCCATGCCTGCCATGGTGCGAGAGAGTAGAAGACACTTAAACTTCAGTGCTTTAACTCCTTCACAGATAATAGAAGGAGAGAGGGAGAGGAAGCTGGAAGCTACTTCATCCTTCAACTTCAGGCGGCAGTGCAGGGCTCACTGGGGACTACAGCAGGTCTGTGGAAACAGACTTTGTCACCAGTAATCATGAAGCTAGACGGTTCAGAAGCCTGTGGGGAACATTCCTCCCCCATGAAGTTTTTCGGGGGAAAACAGAGTGGATGCTGTTGTCCTGTCAAATTGAGGCAAACCCCTAAAAGAAGTTTTCACAGAGTCTCTCAAACTCATCATCCTCCAAATGGTGTCAAATACCCACCTAGGGGTTGGGCCAGAGCTGGGGCAGGCCTGGGCTCCCTGGCAAGCTTTAGTCTGTGCTCACTGTACGATACCTCACCCCCAATAAGGCCAAAACCTCTTCAAATTCAATAGCACAGCAACTGCCAAAAGTACATTTTCTTCGACGGCAATTTGCTGGGTGATTTCGGAAGATTTTTGTTTTAACTACCTGGACACACATATACTTGCTATACTACAAGTAGAGAATTCTCAGTAAGTGGACTTACTCACCAAAGAAGGTGGTCTGTGGGGGAGTTAAAACTCAGTGGTCCTTTCAGGTCACTGACTTCAAGTGGCAATAGAGACACAGTCTCTTGTTATCATATTATCTTGGCTTCTAAAACTGGCTGAAGTCCAGAGAATCATAAAGTCATTCAGGAAACCTAGAATGACCTCCCTGCAAGGAAAAGAGGAAGGACTTTCCGTTTAGAGCAATTCTAAACATGAATAACATTTCCTGAATAATAGTAATAATAATTAGAAAGGATTGACTTTTAGAAATTTTACTCATATCAGAGCTCCCACTACTTTGGTTCTATCTTTTCTCTCTAGAAGGAGAGGAGGAGCATCTCCCAGAGCCTGTGTGCGTTAGAAAAGCCGGCATCCCTGGCCAACTCAGGCCCGGGAGATGAGACCCTGATGAATCTCTGCTCCCTTCCGGCTGGAGCCACAGCTCCCTGCATCTTGGGGCAGGGCTACCACGTCCTCCTCCATAGGGGTGCAGGCAGCTCCTCCCAGCCACCCTCCCGCAGTTCCCATCATCTGGCCCCTCTCCACCAGCCTCTTCTTTCCACACTGCCCCCCGAGTTCAGGGAATTTCCCCAGCATCCCAAAGCTTGAGTTTCCTGTCAGGCGGAAGGGATGAGTGCAAATAAAAGGAGTGCGGAAAGCAGGAGGAAGACACAGTGCTCCGGATCCCCCAATCTCTGCGCCTCCAGGAACTCGCGCCCCCTCGCAGCGCTCTCTTGACCGCTATGAGCCTCCAGTCCAGCCGCGCGGCCCGTCTCCCCGGTCCTTCGGGCTCCTTGTGCGCGCCGCTGGCGCTGCTGCTGCTGCTGCTGCTGACGGCGCCGGGGCCCCTCGCCAGCGGTGAGAGCGCAGGGCACGCGGGACGCACTGGGGCACAGCGGTGCATCCCAGCCTCTGCGGGGCCGCTGCTTTCCAGGAAATTCTCCCAGCAACCTGCGCTATAAAGGTGTCTCTCTTTCTTCCTCAGCTGGTCCTGTCGCTGCTGTGTTGAGAGAGCTGCGCTGCATTTGTTTACACACTACGCAGCGAGTTCCCCCCAAAATGATCAGTAATCTGCAGGTGTTCGTCCCAGGCCCGCAGTGCTCCATCGTGGAAGTGATGTAAGTTCTCCTGTGTTGCTGTGTCCACTGTGACCTTGGCAAGAGAGAAGTCGCCCAGCCTGGGTCTTCAACCTTGATGTCTCATGAGTGCATCTTCTTTTTCTTTCCTTCAGAGCCTCCATGAAGAACGGGGAGGAAGTTTGTCTTGATCCAGAAGCCCCTTTTCTAAAGAAAGTCATCCAGAAAATTTTGGACGGGTACTTGTCACTTTGATCTTTGTGGTTTTTAAACCTCATCTAGGGATACCATAGATTTCACAAGGTCTTTACTCTCCGTACGATTTAGATAACATATTCCAAGCTTAGAATTAAAAGGTTGTTACCTTGGGAAAGTTCTTCTGGATTGTCCTGGGAAAATCTTTGTTACCAATCTTACATGTAGCTACTTGAGCAATTACACACAGCTTGTCACTAAGTTGTTTTTTTGTTTAAGCATTGCTTTTATTGATTTTTATATACTCTTTCTTTTAACCAAACATTATAACACTGAGTTCTGACAACAGAGTGGAGTAGACAGGAGTGCGAAAAATGGTTAAACTAATATAACTATTTTCTCAACAGTGGAAACAGGAAAATTGATTAAGAGAAACGAGCACGCATGGAAAAATTGCCCAGTCTTCAGCAGAGCAGTTTTCTGGACGTCTCTGGACCCAGGGAAGATGAGAAGGAAGGTTTTTTTTTTTTTTTTTTTCCTTTTTTTCCAGTAGTTAGCTTTCTTCCTAGATTCCTCACTTTGAAGAGTGTGAGGAAAACCTATGTTTGTCCCTTAAGCTTTCAGCTCAGCTAATGAAGTGTTTAGCATAATACCTCAGCTATTTGCTGCTATTTTATCCGCTATGCTATTGAAGTTTTTGGCAATTGACCATAGTGTGAGCCAAGAATCACTGGCTGTTAATCTTTTAAAGTGTCTTGTATTGAAGTTGACTATTATATTTCCAAGAAATATTCTTAAACTGTTAACTGAGAAGGCTGTGGATTTAATATGGAAATGATGTTTCATAAGAATTCTGTTGATGGAGATTCACTGTTATCTTTATCTCATTTTAAGAAATAGGAAATATTTTAATGTTTCTTGGGGAATATGTTAAAGAATTTCCTTATTCTTGATCGTGGATATTATTTAATTATTTTGCATTAGAAAGTTGAGAATATCATACCTTATCTGTGTAGAATATATTTCCTTATTCAAAATTTCTAAAAGTTTAAGCTATATGAGGACTAATATTTTCTCTATATATAATTTTAGACATTTCGTACCTTCTTAGTATGGCAAAATGCCATCATTTACTTTTAAATTTTGACTTTATATGCTATTTATTAACTATTTGGTTAGCAGTACTATAATACTGGTAACTAAATATATATTTCAGATAGATGAAGAAGCTAGAAAAAAGGCAAATTCCTGACTACCAGTTTATACAGAAATGCATTCTTTTAGTTTTTAAAGTAAAGGCAAACTTAACAATGACCTGTACTCTGAAAGTTTTGAAAACGTATTCAAACAGTTTGAATATAAATGTATCACTTAATTCAAAAAATTTATAGCAACATCTCGAGGCCCTAGCATTTCTCCTTGGATAGGGGACCAGAGGGGGCTTGGAATGCTGCAAAAAAAAAAAAAAAAAAAAAAAAAAAAAAAAAAACAAGGAAAAGTCACCCAAGGGATGTCAGCTTTTTATCCCTCTGCATGGTTTGATTTTCCAAAACCATAATTTGCAGAAGGCCATAATATAAGGCGGCCACACAGGGGCGAGGTCCCTCCCTGCTCACAGGTTTGGGCCCTTTCACAGAGCAGAACCTGGGTTAGAGGATCGCAGAAGATGAGGGGAAGGGCAGGAAAGATGCCTGTTGGGTTTTTGGCACAGTTAATTTCATTGGGATTTTGAAGCATTTCTGTCTGAACTCAAAGGCTGTTCTAGTCCTGGTGGGACATACTATGGGTGGGGCAGAGAAAGATACTGTAATGAAACCAGTTAGTCAATGTTGTCTTAAATATCGCTGCCAATTCTGCAAAGTTCCTTTTTATGAACATTTCTGTTTAAGCTATTTCACCTTTGTTTTGAAATCCTTTCCTTCTAAGTAGAAAATGTGAAGCTTGTGAAAAAGCTTATAAGAAAGCCCCTCTCATTTTTTTCTTTAAAGCTTTAAATGACAAATCTAAGTAATTAAGGTTGTGAATTCCTATTTTTGCTTTGTTTTTAATGAAAATAAAATTTTCAGAATAAGATTGTGTGATAATATTTAAATGGCCAAAATAAAACATGATTTTGTGCAATTAACAAAGCTACTGCAAGAAAAATAAAACACTTATTGGTAAAAAAAAATACATATTTATATGTTATATATAATATATATCTATTATACATATAGCATTGCTAAGATTTTTAGATGTCTTTTTTGTATCTTTTAAAGGTTTTGACCTTTTTATGAGGAATTATGTACATATTATATTCACTATATTAAAATTGTACTTTTTTACTATGTGTCTTATTGGTTCATAGTCTTTATTTTGTCCTTTGAAATAACAATAAAAGATTTCTGAACTTCACTTATATTGTTTCTCCTTCCTATACTGTTACAATGCATTTTACTTATCTTCAATTCAATGTAATTTGAAACACTAACTCTGCTCCTCTCTGGCTGGCAGAGAAGTCCCTCATCCCTAATATTATTGCCTTGGTTCAACCTTTCTCCAAGCTCACTTCCCTTCCAGTTACTCTGTCACAGAACCAACAGCCCCTGGGGTCTTTAGAAAACACAGATAGAATTGGATTTCCCTATATAAATTCTTAACTGGCTCACTGTTTCCTAGACATGAAATAAAGGTTGCTAAGCATTACAGATGATATTCTTTCTGTCTCCTTCCACTCCTGATCAGCACTTCAACTTCCTTTGCCCCTCAAATTCACTATAGTCAGGCATTCAGTTCCCTAACTGGGCCTGCTCTTTCCCAGGCCCATGACTTTGCATTTGCTAGGACCACTACCTAGAAGGCACTTATCCCTCTTCTGCATGTAAGAGGAGGTTTATTCATCCTTAAGAACTCAGCTCAAGCTCAAAGTTCGTGTTTTCCTTGATAGAGCTCATGGCTTCCGTTTTGATGCTCCCGTAACATCTCATTATCTGAATTACAACAAAAATACTTCATTACTCTTATTTGTTTATAGGTTTCTTCATCTATTCTAGCTCTCCTAAATCAATAATTATATTGTATCTACTTCTGCATCCCCAATGTAGCCTTAATGCATGACTTAATGAATTAATAAATTATCCTGATCTTCAGGCTATCAGTTCAATAACCTGGCTCATGGTAGGTGGTTGTTGTGTTGTTGTTTGTTTTTTTTGTTTTTGTTTTTTGAGATGGAGTCTTGCTCTGTTGCCCAGGCTGGAGTGCAATGGCATGACCTCGGCTCACTGCAAGCTCCGTCTCCCAGGTTCAAGTGACTCTCCAGCCCAAGCCTCACAAGTTGCTGGGATCACAGGCACCTGCCACCGTGACTGGCTAATTTTTATATTTTTGTAGAGGTGGGATTTCACCATGTTGGTCAGGGTGGTCTTGAAGCTTTATAAGGGCAGGGACAATGCTTATCAGCTTCACCTCAGTTCCTAGGACATAATAGGTATTCAAAAAGCGAATAATCTAGGCTAAACAAATCCCATTGTCACTCTAAAATTAAAAGAGCAATTTCATTTGAATATATATTCTTAGGTATTCATACTTAAGATTTCCCTACCTAAATGACAAATGAGGTTCTGTCTCATCCCAATCCTGATCAGTACTTCAAATTCCCTTGTCCCTTAAATTTAATATATAAATACCTAAGAATAGATATTTATAAAAAAATTACTCCTTTATGAAACACAAAAAAATGAAAGAAAGAAGATTAATCACATTAGTATGTATGTACATACATTCACACTACAGTTGGATTATATTACACATGCTTACATAGGCATGTGCTTGTATAAATTACAATACGCTATGAGTCTTTTTAAAGAAGCTCTGGAAACTATATATTCTCTTTATATTTTCTGTATATAGAAAATAAATTATATAGTACTTATCAGAATATATGAAGCATTTTCCTTTGTGTTAATATTCATCAATCAAATATTAATTTAATTACATTATCGATAATCTTGTTTACATGCCTATTGTCTGTGCAGGGTCCTTATGATCTGGAAATTTAAAGATGAGGAACTTTCAGTCTAAGTTATGGTTTTCTGCTGCAAATATACTTAGTTTTCCCACAGAACAAAGATTTTCCAGTAAGGAGAGTGGAAGAAAGGGGAGAAGAGGTGAGGGGAAGAACTAGAAGAGAAGGCTAGAGGAGACAAAGATGAGAGGAGGAGAGTGTTGGAAGGGCTTTTGGCTTGTGGTGGTTGTTGCTGTTATTTTTCTGCTTTCTATTTTCTTCCTTCTCTCCTTTTCCTTCTTCTTCTCCTCCCTTCTCTCCTCTTGCCATTCTCCTTCTCTCCCACCATCTCTCATTTCTGCTTATTAGTAAGAAGTCGAATAATTATATTTAAAAGAGTAGGAGAAGAACCCAGGTGCCCCAGCCGAAATCACAGCAAGCAGTCAACACCAACCACCTCTCATGTGAATTAGGCCATTAACAACTTGTTTTATTTTATTATTTTTCTTATTTAAAAAAATGTTGTGGGTACTTATTAGATGTATATATTTACGGGATACATGAGATGTTTTGATACTGGCATGCAATGTGAAACAAACACATTGAGAATGAGGTATCCAACCTCTCAAGCATTTATCCCTATGGGTTACAAACAATCCAATTACCCTCTGTATGAGTTATTTTAAAATACACAATTGTTATTATTGGCTATTGGCACCCTGTTGTCCTACTTTTTACTTTCATGCATTTCAGCTGCTTCTGACTGCATTCAAATGAGCTTAGCAGAAGAACCTCAAACTAACATACAGAATTATCAGAAATAATAAATTAATATCTTAAGCCACTATGAAGTTGACTTATTACACAAGAGAGGATTAATGGTACTTGGTAACAATTTAATGTGGTTGTAGGCTCTAGAACAACACATGTTAGAATTTCTTTAATGAATGGAAGCTAGGTAACTTTCATACATTTAGATTTAACAAATGATATTAACCAACTTAATTTAAAACACAAATTTTGAGGCATGCAAAACATTAAAGTGCTTGTATGTAATAGCACCAGGAAGATACTTCCCCCTCAACTCCTTCACCCTCTCCATTCTCCCTTCACTTTCACTCCATACTTCACCTCTGAGCAGTAGACAGTAAAACCTCAATTAATTTGAGTGTCAGAGTAATTCATGTCTGACCAATTCTTGTCAACTCACAGTTATACAGTAAGCATTTGGTTTCAGCACTTATAGAAAAAAATTTTGATGGCTAGCATTTTAAATTTATTGATTAATGTACTTTAACAAACAGACTCAAAATTGTACTATCCTTAGCATTTTCTGTACCAATTGCTTTTATGATTGATTTGCAGGTGGTAGTCTATTTCCTTCATACTTGAAAGAAGGATTTGAAAAATGTGCATTTAAAATGTTCTGTGTGAGGCAGAGAAGAGCTAGTCTATGTCTTAATTTTATAGATAGCAGTCCTCCAGTCTCTCTAGATATTTCCTGTTAAAATAGCTATCATAAAATGTGCTTTGGGTCCTCGATAATTTGCTTGCTTCCTGCATGACTCTGCTATTTATAAGATGACTTAAAGAAAAAAGAGCTAAAATAACTTAGCACCCCTCAACACACACATACATAAACCCACAATGACAAAGTAAGATTAATAAAAAGGTTGTCAAGTTATTTTAAAAGCAAGGAACAAAATAACTCTTTTCTACTTCTAGCATTTATTTAAATAATAATCTTGTATAATGCTTTTAACTGAATAAGTTATTAAAAAATATATTTTAACCATTTTTGTACACTCAATTTATCATCACCTGTATTGCGTTTCTCACCGCGGAAATGGAAGGGAATGATGCAAATGACAGTAACAGCAGTTAACAGCACAGCTGTCATCATAGTAACAAGAGTAGAGTATTTTTAATATCCTGTTGCTTTACACAAATATTTTAGGCCTAATTTTTAAAAGATAAATAATTAAATGACCAAGTCACGCAAAGAGAACTTCATAAAACCAGTTCAGGCTTAATCAAGTGATGCCTAATCAATATTTTTGAGTTAAAGACTAGCAAAATACTGTTTTATATCAAATGCTGACTGATATGCTTATGAAATTTTGATGACTCCAGAAATCTACTACTATTTCCTCATGAATTTTGCTGATGATGTGTCTTTTGTGACAAGCCACATTTGTTGATTAAGGCAATGACTCCATGATACTGTGCTCCATCCTACCTCTTTCCTGGTATCAACCCACTCAGAAGCACTATTACTGCAGAAAACTTTTCATACAGTTTTCTCAGAAAGATTAGAAACTTTTGGGAAATCTTACTAATGAACGGGTAAAGAAATCTGGATAGTGTTAAGCAGGGAAAGAAAAAGGTGTCTAGTGAAGCTAATAATATTCTCAGTAATACTGTTTGAGGGTTGAACAGAAAGCAAAAGATACTATGCATAGTGTTAAAAACCATTATATCTTGCTGTGGAAATGGTTTTGATCTTATGTTTGAATGAAGATGTATCTGACTTGAGAATTCACAATATCTCAATCTCAATAAGGAGGAAAGGCTGTAAAGTCATTCCGCAGGAGGAACTAGGAAGAAGCCCGCTCTCCTCATCCTGTGTCCTGGTGGGCTTCTCTCTGCAGTTGACTCCACATCTCAGGGAGAAAAATTATTTCAGTTTAATACGTTCTACTGCTAAATTTTAATTTACAAGAATAAATGGGGTGGAGAAAAATAAGAAATACATTCATCAACTGAAATTAAGGCTAGTGAGGCAGGAATAATTTTATATATGTTTGTAGAAAGCCAAATGAGAAGATAGACCTGGGAAGGCACATCCACGAAGTTGGGGGTGTTCTGGAGTCTTTCACAAGTTACAAGGGCTTTATATCACAGAAAAGCTTAAAATAAGGGCGAAAAAACTCCTCATACCAGAGTTGTATTCTTTTTTATTGGAGTGTACAATACAGAAATTAAAATCATTAGCTACAGATTACAGCATATAGCCTAAATATCTAAGTGCAAAATAATCAATAAAACTTTTTGTTTCAACTAAACTTAGAAATAAATCATTGTCCTGTTTAGTGTTAGTAGGTTCCATATTAATTAGTACATCAATCAATTGAGGAATTCATGATAAAATACTTTAATCAGAGACAGACCGCCACCATCAAGTCACGGAACCTTTTCAAGGCAAGTTAATTTGGAAGTCCGCTTACTTATAAAGTAAACTGTCAAATGTGGTCTGTAGATTACTGCATTTAGAAACAGGACCTGAGAATTTGAGTAGACATAGTAGATAACTATTAAACAATAGGGAAAATTGGCCTGAAAACAAAAACATGATTCAAAAAAATTTACTATATTCATATTTTTGATAGAGAGTTATTTTGAACATTTGATATTTTAAGCATCTCTTCTAAAATTTAAAGATATAAAAAGTAAAAAAAGAATATGGAAAGTTTAAACAACATTCTGTGAGACTTATACATCATTGTAAAAGGGAGAAAACTTGTTGCCAGGGCCACTTGTATCTGCCTCTTCTTTATTGACAATCTTCAAAATCAATTTAAATAATATGGTTGCTTTGGGGACTGTCAAGTTTGTCTTGGGAATTATAGGTGATTAGAAAGGATTCAGAAACTTTCATGTGATACATATTCATTGATTTATTAATTAAGACCAACTTTGTATTGAAGTATCCTACTTGTTACAGGATACACAAGACATAGGACATGCCACTCCCTACAAAAGTGTATGGTTCACTTGAGGAAGCAAGTCTTATAGATGGGACAGAGAACCAGAAAATAACATAAAGCCAACATGTGATGTGTAGGTCCACCTCTCCCTCTTTGTAAGGATACAGCAATTCAGATCAAACCTTTAATTCAGGTCTGAGAATTTAGGAACAAATATTTTCCTTGATAAGGACATTTCTTGCACAATTTCTAGTAGCGCAAAACTGGAAATACCCTGAAGGGTACCAACAAGGCAACGTTGAGTAACTATTGTTCTTACCATAGGATGTCATGTGGTCATTAAGCAGAATGGGGAAAACTACATTAAGATGGCATGAAAAGATGCTGAACACATATTTTTGAAGGATAAAAGTCAGCTGTATATAATCCATATAAAATACTTCTATGCATATGTGTACCTCCATGTCTTAAACGTGTCTCTCTGTATACATATACATGTGTGCATACAAATGCAGATAGAATAGAAAATTAATGCAAAATTTTTACCAACGTTTACCACCGAAGAGTAGGAATGTGAAGAAATGATGAAGAAAAATTTGTATGTTTTATTTCAAATATGTTTGCAGTGAATGAATCCTTTGCAATAAACTATATCATTTTTCTGTCAAACTAAAAATAAAAATAAATATTCTGGGTCCTGCTTTTTAGGTATTATTAGGTAGCAGAAACAAGTAGCTTATTTTGTAATAGAAAGGGGGATGAATTTTGCTGTAGGTTCTGGATGAGATGAAATTACAAAATATAATATAGATTGAAGGCAGAAAGAATCCAATAGGCTAAAATCCAAAGACAACCTTTGATGGTAATTGAATTTTATTTTACTCACATGCTCCAAACCAATCTCAATACTTATCAACAACTAGGAAAAGAACACTTGTTTTCTTCGGCACTAAAAAGGAAAGATAACTCTCTTTTTCAAGGGCCACATGTTTGTGCTTTCAGGTGCTCCTAGTTTCTATTAAGCCTAAAAACTGCATTATAGAAAAGGCAGGGCATATTGTTATATAGTCACACAAAGAAAATGCACGTAGTATTTCAGTCTAGTTCTTACCTTCCTAAAGAGTTCTTACACATGTTTAAGGGAAATAGATATTGAAAAAAGGACAGTAGGAATGTGAAGTGATGTGTAATATGCAACTCAGTAGGAATTTTGACCTGTGTGCTATTTTTCTGGATTGGGCACAGCTTCACATGCTTATGTGTGTATCACCACATACCCTCACTTCCTCCTTCCCTACCTCTTCCTTCTTACTGGCTTTGAGGGATGGTATATAAATGACATCTTCAGGGCATGAAAAGCTGCTTATATGCAGACTTATAGGCAGTAACTCACCCTCACTCAGAGGTCTTCTGGCTCTGGAAACATCTCTAGCTCAGCCTTCTCCACCATGAGGCTCAAACCCGATACCATCCCTTCTTGTAAGAGTGCCAGGCCATTTCATGCCCTGCAGGTGCTGCTGCTTCTGTCACTGCTGCTGACTGCTCTGGGTTCCTCCAGCAATGGACAAACTAAGAGAAACTTAGTGAAAAGCAAAGGTAGATGCTTCCCTGTACCTATTGATGCTTCTGTTATACCTGTGTCTGGTGGAAAGACTGGCTTGGTGCTCCTGAGGCTGAAGAGTGCCATTATACCAACAACCCCAGTTGGAGGAAGCACACAAAGGGGGCACTTCATGTGTGCTTGTCATTCTTCTGGGCTCTTTATTTAAGTTTTACAGATCATATTCACAATGGCTTTATGAGAGAGGTACAATTACTCTCAATTTGCAAATAAGGGACCTGAGGAAAATTTTCATGACTACTAAAAGGTCATATTTTCTACCCTAGAGGAAAGTGGAGATACTGACTCATACGCTGAACTGCGCTGCATGTGTATGAAGACAACCTCTGGAATACATCCCAGAAACATCCAAAGTTTGGAAGTGAATGGGAAAGGAATCCATTGCAACAAAGTCGAAGTGATGTAAGTTGCTGCTTCTGTGCTATTGCCTCATCAGGGAAACCCTCTACCTCCATCCTCATCTCCACTCATTTCCTCCAGTCTCGTGGATTAGTTCTGATATTCAGGCCAGCATACTCACAGATAATTCTGTTGTCTCTTGCAGAGCCACACTGAAGGACGGGAGAAAAATCTGCCTGGACCCAGATGCTCCCAGAATCAAGAAAATTGTACAGAAAAAATTGGAAGGTGATGAATCCACTGACTAATTTTTTCCATTTCTGCCAAACTTCTTTAACTCCCAGGAAATTTTGATTTAATTCAAAGTTCAAGGTTTTTGAAGACTTGATTTTCTAGAGATCTCATTTATTCAGGATACCTATTCTTACTATATTAAAAGTTTGATATGTTTTTCATTCTGTCTCAAAAATCACATTTTACTCTGAGATGGCTGATTAAAAGATGGCAGAAACAAGATGAAAATAAATAAGCCTGGTTTCAACCCTCTAATTCTTGGTTAAATTGGACTATGCTTTGCATTTTTTTATTTAACAATTTCTATTCAAACACAACTTGGTCGATTTTTCCTACTCTGTGGTTATTAGACATACTGATGATGATTATTAGATTTCATAGTGATCAACAATAATAGGAATCACATGAAATCCAACATAGAATACTTGCTCAATACAGTATTGTTAATATATTTAGGAACTTAGAGTCTCTCAGTGTCTTAGTCCTAGGATGTCTTATTTAAATTATACTCTGAAAGTTTATTCTGATGTTTATTTTAGACTTCAAACACTAAAATAATAAATTTGTAAATGTGAGTCTTATAAACTGGGGTTATTACTTTGAAGTGAATATATTTGCCACTAGTAGAAGAAAAAAATAGATGATGGAAATAAATTAACATACTCTAAGAAACTATGAATTTTCTGGAAAAAAAAAAGAAAGGAAGAAAGAAAGAAAAAGTCTTTACTTGATATTTATTTGCATTCAGTTAAAATCTACATGGTTACAATTCTAATATTAGAATCAGCCTTAAAAATAAATACAGTATAGAACCTAAACTGTACTAGACACCTAATTCTACTTTTTCAATCAATAGGACTTTCATTCATTTTTATAACCCCTAACATTTATACCTACACTATTGTTACAAAAATATTAATGTGAAATCAAAGTTTGCTATTGATTTGTTGTTGTATATTATTAATTTTAACAGAATTGTTGGGGAAAAATCCTTTAATTTTTCTCTGTTTTTTTTTTTGTATAATTGATATTTCACAGTATGGCCAAAAAAGTTACTAAATTGATGATCTGTGCCATTCTTAATGTAGTATGATAATAGTTCCAATTTATTAATCATTTTAATATGCCAGGAATAGTAAGTGGTTTGCATGCATGAACTAAACAATTTTTTAAAATTTATTTATTATACTTTAAGTTCTGGGGTACATATGCAGATTGTGCAGGTTTGTTACACATGCCAAAGGTATATGTTTGGTATACACGTTTGTTAGGTATACACGTGCCGTCGTTGTGGTTTTCTGCATCCATTGCCTATCACCTACATTAGGTGTTTCTCATAATCCTATCCCTCCCCAATCCCCACAACCCCTGCTAATTCTCCCCTAGCCCTCCACCCCTAGGCCCCGGTGTGTAATGTTGCCCTCACTGTGTCTGTGTGTTCTCATTGTTCAACGCTCAGTGAGAACATGAGGTCTTTGGTTTTCTGTTCTTGTGTCAGTTTGCTGAGAATGATGGCATCCAGTTTCAACCATGTCCCTGCAAAGGACATGAACTCGTCTTTTTTATGGCTGCATAGTATTCCATGACGTATATGTGCCACATTTTCTTTATCCATTCTATCATTATGGGAATTTGAGTTGGTTCCAAGTGTTTGCTATTGTGCACAGTGCCACAATAAACATACGTGTGCCTGTGTCTTTATAATAAAATGATTTATAATCCTTTGGGTATTTTATGCCCCAGTAATGAGATTGCTGGGTCAAATGGTATTTCTATTTATAGATCTTTGAGAAATCGCCTCACTGTCTTCCACAATGGTTGAATTAATTTACACTCCCACAAACAGTGTAAAAGCACTTCTATTTCTCTACATCCTTTCCAGCATCTGTTGTCTCCTGATTTTTTAACGATTGCCATTCTAACTGGCATGAGGTGGTATCTCAATGTGTTTTTTATTTGCATTTCTCTAAGGACCAGTGATGATGAGCTTTTTTTATATGTTTGTTGGCTGCATAAATGTCTTCTTTCGAAAAGTGCCTGTTCATATCTTTTGCCCACTTTTTGATGGGGTTGTTTATTTTTTTCTTGTAAATTTGTTTAAGTTATCGATAGATTCTGGATATTAGCTCTTTGTCAGATGGGAAGATTGCAAACATTTTTTCCCATTCTGTTGGTTGCCAGTTCACTCATGATTGTTTCTTTTGCTGTGCAGAAGCTCTTAAGTTTAATTAGATCCCATTTGTCTATTTTGGCTTTTGTTGCCATTGCTTTTGGTGTTTCAGTCATGAAGTCCTTGCCCATGCCTATGTCCTGAATGGTATTACCTAGGATTTCTTCTAGAGTTTTTATGGCGTTAGGCTTCATGTTTAAATCTTTAATCTATCTAGAGTTAATTTTTGTATAAGGTGTAAGGAAGGGATCCAGTTTCAGCTTTCTGCATGTGGCTAGCCATGAACTAAACAATTTTTAAAAAAATAGATTAAAAACACATCCCATGGAGTCCGAAAAATGAGGTAACTTGTCTCCACCACTTGTTAGCCGTATATCAGGTCATGTTGCTTAATCTCTCTACCTTAGTTTCTTCATCCCTAAAATGGGGATAATAACACTGCCTCCCTCACAGAGTTTATGGAAAGAGTAAAAGAGTTAATAAATTTTAGGTGCTTAAAATAATGCATGTCACAAATAAACCATATATAAATGTTAGTAATTATTCCTTATGATTATTATTAACCTCCCCAGTGTTACAGAAAAGAAAAATCAAATTTAAAGAGTCTAAAACACTTGCCCACTTTCATATAACTAAATAGGTAACAGAGTGGGAATTTCAAATTGTGCTCTTAACCACTGTACCACAGTAGTTTCCTCTGTTCTACTTTCTCTAATGAAGAGATTACATTACATACAACATAGTATTATTGACACACATAATACAACTTGATACATAAATAGCAGATTGTATAAACTATAATAATTATAGGATAGCAGGCCTCTCACTCATTATGTCTAGTGGTTTCTGACTGAAACCTGACAAGATCAGCTCCTGAGAGATGGCACAGTGTTGACACCATGCTTATACCTCCTGAGATGCAGATAGATGTCTTTTACTTTTGTGTGCATGTATTGAGTTATTCTGTTTACATGCAGGGAAATGGTAATTTATTTGCCACTCAGTTCCACTGGATCCCTTTACACTGCAAACATTAAAATATGGGTGCAAGATTGTACAAACCCAGTGTGTTGCCCATCCATATGCAAAACCATACCCCTCTTCATTCTCTTTGCTGCTAACTCTGAAGGGGTTTCAAGTTTCAGGTTCATAAACATGTATGAATTATAACAGGTTCTGCAACAGCCATTGCGTTGGATACAGGATGTTCAAAAATACAGTCATGTTTTGCTTAACAATTGAGATGCATTCTGAGAAATGCATCATTAGGTGATTTTGTCATTGTGTGAACATCATAGGGTGTGCTTACACAAACCTAAATGGTATAGCCTACTACAAACCTGGGCTATATAGTACAGTCTATTACTCCTAGGCTATAAACCTGCAAAGCATGTCACTGTGCTGAATACCATAGCAAGTTGTAACACAATGGTAAGTATTTGTGTATCTGAATATATGTAAACATAGAAAAGATGTAGTAAAAATATGGTATAAAAGAGTAAAATGGTACACCTGTACAGGGCAGTTACCACAAATGGAGCATATAGGACTGGAAGTTGCTCTGGATGAATCGGTGTGAGTGCTGAGTGAATGTGAATGCCTAGGACATTACTGTACACTTCTTTAGGCTTTCTAAACACTGTACACTTAGGCTACACTGAATTTATAAAAGGCATTTTTTCTTCAACAATAAATTAACTTTGGCTTACTGTAATTTTGTTATTTAGAAACTTCTTAATTTTTAAACCTTTTGACTCTTGAAATAACACTTCAAACACATTGTACAACTTACAAAAATATGTTTTTCCTTATATCGTTATTCTATAAGCTTGTTTTCTTATTTATTTTAGAGATGGGGGTCTTTGTCACCCATACTGTAGTGCAATGACATGATCATAGCTCACTGCAGCCCCAAATTCTTGGGCTCAAGTGATCGTGATCCTCCTTGATCTCCACTATAGATGTGCACCATCATGCCCGCTAATTTTTGAAATTTGTAATTCAGATGGAGACTCGTTTTGTTTCTAGGCTTGTCTCAAACTCCTGGTCTCAAGTCATCCTCCTACCCCAGACTCCCAGGCTGGGATTACAGACAAAACTACAGTGCCTGACTAAGTTTTTTTGTTTTGTTTTGTATTTTTTATTGTTCATACTTTTTTTGTTAAAATTAAGACACAGAAACACATTAGCCTAGGCCTACACGAAGTCAGGATCATCAGTATTACTATCTTCCAACTCTCTGTCTTGTCCTACTAGAAGGTCTTCCTGGGCAATAATATGTATGGAGCTGCCATCTCCTATGATGACAGAGAGATGATAGCAGCTCATACTTCCTGAGGAATCTGCCTGAGATTGGTTCACAGTTCATACTTTTTTTCTATAAGCAGTAGAAAGAGTATACCCTAAAATAATAATAAAATTACAGTATAGTAAATACATAAACCAGTAACATCGTTGCTTATTATCCTTATGAAGTATTATGTGCTATACATAATTGTATGTGCTATACTTTTATACAACTGGCAGTGCAGTGGGTTTCTTTACATCAGCATCCCCACAAACATGTCAGTAATTTTCACAGACATGTTTCAGTCACTGCTTCCTTTCACAACCATGAAGCAATAAGAGTCACATCACTAGGCAAAAGGAATTTATCAGCTCAACTGTAATCTTATGGGACCACTGTCATATATGCAGTCTATTGTTGACCAAAATGTTGTTAGGTGCTGCATGACTGTATATAAGTCACAGATAACTGCACTTGAAAAGATTAATATTTGGTGGGAGAGTGGGCAAATAATTGCAACTATATATTACACACATTAATAGAGAGATATGCTTCAATTGCTTGAAGGAGCAGATACATGAATATGTTAAAACTTCATCATCATCATTTTCAACACATAATCTTCACTAATGTAGCACTTTGAATTGAGTCTCTACCAGTACACTGGAACAGTGATAAATATTATAAACTCTGACTTCACAGTGTTTTCCAGTGTAGAAAACAAAACCATTTTTAACACTATGAAGTACACACATACATACGCATGTATCTCTGTGTAAAATATATGTGTATGTGTGTGTGTGTGTGCATTACCTGTGAGAAATAGAAAAAACAGAGTTCTGCAAGACAGAAAGGCAAGAGAACATGATTACATATCAGGGATTGTCAAGGAAGGGCGTTCTGAGGAATTGATATTTAAGCTGACACCAGAAGTATAAATAAGTCTTAGCCAGCTGAAAAGGCAGGTAGTGAGAGAATAAGAGAGATAAACTACTCAGCTCAACAATTACATTGCATATTTCTATAGAAGTCCAGTCCTACTGTGTATTAGGACGTCAGCTTTTTTCATGCAGTGGTCTCCTGACACCCTTCAGCACTTTTAATCAGTGTGACAGGAAACCTTGGGCTTTGGGTTAAGGGTGTACCTTGCCCTAATCAAGAGCCGAAGTCATTTTTTTCAAAGAAGAGAAGACGGTCCATATGAATCTCTTCTCCTTTCTTGTGTGGGATTCTGTTGCATCTGCTCCACCCTCACCTCCCAGCATTCTCACCCTCAACTCACAGACACCCCGAGTCCTCCCACAGAGAGCATCATTGCTCCCCACCAAAAGTGCAGCCCATCTCACCCTGTCACTGGTACTGGCTGAAGACACAGTAGGCACTGGGAGACGCAGCCTGGCAAACTGTCCTTGTCCTCTCTTCTGGGCAATTATTCAGAACGGAAACAATGAAGAAATAGCCAGGCGCTAAGATTTTACAAAAAGTAATGCATTCAAACATTACTTCTGCAATTTTTCTAAGAGTAAGAGTAATGAGAAAATAGAACTTGCGTCTTACAGTATACCGGGTGATTGTTGGTGGAGCCTGGTAAATTCCATCCAGAGACTAGGGGAGTTTTCCACATTCAGGTGAAATTCAGAAAAATCATCGCCTAGATACCAAATTAAACTTGTTAGAAGCAGAAAATAATTACAAATAACGCAGCCTTCACACACACCACCACCAAACTCAGTAGTAATCATTGGTAGTTGCAGCTGGGAGGCTGGAAAGAAAATAGGAACTGTCAGGGTCCTGAAGGCATCTGCTGTGTAACTTGCATGGTGACTACAGAGAACTTTACTATTAGTACAAAACAAAACACTTCTAAGATTCATGTTCTAACTCTACAAATGTGCTTGTTTGTAAGTTAAGGTTGAAGGTCCCAGCCAAGGCAGCTGCCCCAGCATTTTTTTTTTTTTTTTTTTTTTTAATAATCTTGGCTGGGCAGAGCCCGAGTCTTCCCAGCAGTGTCGTAGTTTTCGCACCGCAGTTCCTAGCTCTCCACCCCAGGCTTCCGGACTGGAAGGACAGCTGGGGATAAAACGCGCCTGGTGAAGCCCAGGAGTCACTGGCCACTGAGACTCAGCCCGACTTTCCCTGCGAGCTGGGGTCCTGCTGGAACCTCCGCGACAAGATGAGCTCCGCAGCCGGGTCCCGCGCCTCCCGCCCTGGGCTGCTGCTCCTGGGGTTGCTGCTCCTGTCAGCTGTGGTCGCCTTCGCCAGTGGTGAGAGCAAAAGCCAGGCTGTGAGGGCCGGCAGCCGCGAGGGGGGTCCGGGAATCCCTGGGGCTGGGGAGGAGTCCTCTAGGCTCCTGATCGCGGCCACACTTAGCGCGCGCGTGCTGAGTGTGCGGGCACCGTGCCAGGAGCTGCACGGGCACCTCGCCACCTGGTCAGCACAACTTCTCTCCGAGGGAAGTATGATTTATGGCTAAGGAGAAGAAGGCTGGAGGTAGTGAAAAAGGTCCCTAAAGTACCTCTGGCCACTCATGGAATCACCACCCCCTGCTTTCCCCCTCCTCCCCTCCCCTTCCCGCCCAGCTGATGCTGAAGAAGGAGATGGGGACCTGCAATGCCTGTGTGTGAAGACCACCTCCCAGGTCCGTCCCAGGCACATCACCAGCCTGGAGGTGATCAAGGCCGGACCCCACTGCCCCACTGCCCAACTGATGTGAGTCCTTACACTGCATCAGTCAGTGCCCCCTTCTGTGACTCCTCTGCCCATCCCACCCCTTCTAACCCCATCTGCAAACCCAAGGACTGAAAGGCCACTTCTTCTCTTTTCCCTGCCAGAGCCACACTGAAGAATGGGAGGAAAATTTGCTTGGACCTGCAAGCCCCACTGTACAGGAAAATAGTTAAGAAACTTTTGGAGAGTTAGCTGCCTAAGTGTGTGCATTTGCCTTATAACATACTTTCCCCCCTACTTTCAATGTAACTATGAAAGAACTTCTGATATTTGTATTATCCCTCTAGTTTTAAATAAACAAAATAAATCAAGTTGTAGTATAGTCAAAATACTTCTTAATAATAGTGCAAAAATTGTGTTGACACATAATTTCATGGAAGAAAAAAATTCTGATATTTTAAGCAAAAAATATTTTGAAGGAAGGTTTGAATACTGGTTTTGCTTAGCGTTATATGTTGGCTAATACATAGTCAGCGTTTACATAATTGCAGTACTTTATAGCTGCATATTTACCTTGAATATTATTGTCTTTGTCAATAATTATTAGTAGCACTTACATATTACTAGATGGCTTTTAAAAATTTTAGTAAATAAATAACACTGCTTTTATGCCCATGAATACATTAACTGGAAAGATATTAAGATTCTGGAAATGAAGAGAGGTACGAGATGATGGTATTTTCATTCATCCCTCAGGAAGGCACTGCTCTACTTTGGAAAGAAAGGAAGTTGTGGCAGTGTTTATTAGTGACCTATGGCTTCTGTAACAAATTAACACAAACTAAGTGGTGTAACATACAAATTTATTATCTTGCAATTCTGGGGGGTCACAAGTTCCAAGTGAGTTGAACATGCTAAACTCAAAGTATGATCAGAGCTGTGTTTCTTCTGAAGGCTCTAGAAGAGAATCTATTTCCTTTCCTTTCTCAGCTTCTAGAGGCATCTACATTCGTTGGCATGTGGACCTTCCATTGATTTTCAAACTGCATCACCCCAACCTCTACTTCCATTGTCACATCTCCCCTCTCTCCCCTGACCTTTCCACCTCTAACTCTGCCTACCTCTCATAAGGAGACTTGCGAATACATTGGACCCACTTGGATAATCCAGAAACCATTTTCATCTCTAGATCTTTAATACATCTGTGAAGACTCTTTTTGCCATTTTGTGACATATTAATCATTTCCAGAGAATAGGGCATGGGATCTCAAGGGTGACGGGCATTATTCACCCTATCACAATGGGCGAGAAGGCAGAATCTAGTTGAGGAATGAAAAAGCTGCAGACCCTTGTTCATGAGTACAGCTATTGCTCGACTTACGACCACGATTGTTTCCGACAGACCGGTCGTAACACAATTTGGTCGTAAGTTGAGTAGGCTATATGTACAGTACTGTGAAATGATGTTATAAAAATCTTTAACTCATATTTTATCATAACTTTCTTTCATTATTGTTACATATCATAATTTTCTTTGTTCATTTTATGCCATTTGTATCATATCTACACCATTTTGTTTCTTATTTTTACATTCGTCAGGTTTAAGTAAAACTGCACTACCAGTACAACTGGTTTAATATTGCAAAACATACAAAATTACAAAACACAGGTGCATACAAAAATACAAAATACAGGTATAAAAAATACCATAAAATATTGAAGACACAAAACACAAATTGCTGTACCAAGTCTGGGATAACAGTTGAAATGGTGCACACGGAGATGGTAGTGCTGCCGGAAGCTGGTCCGCACTGTCGTACGCCCAGCTGGGCAACGTTTGCGCTGACAGATGCAGAGCAGTTGTGGCTAGCAATTGTGGTCGTAAAGTCGAATGGTCGTTAGGTTGCATAGGTCATAAATCGATCAATACCTGTAATGTAATTTTTTCCTAAGGTGACAATGTTTGTGTAGACACAAGTTTAAAATCCTAAGAGAAAACAGAACATGGTACCATTTGATCTCTTTGGTGGTTGTGGAAAGGGTGGGTTTCTAAGATGACAAACTAATTAAAATAAACACAATTTATAGATGCTTTGGAAATGCCAGAATATCATAGAAAATTTCCACACCCACATTGCGAGTTAGAGAGTATTATTCCCAATGCAGAGATGAGGTGACAGTCTCTGGAAGGACACAGTTTGTGAGAGGCTGAGCAGATAAGTCTGACTCCCAACTCCCTGCTCTTGCTTTCACATTGTGCTGCCTTTCACACAGGCAAGTGGAATGTTAGCTAATTTTGCAGACAGAAACTGTTCCATGAACTAGCTTTTGAAGGGGTAGTAAGAATTTGCCAGGGGGCCAAAGGGAGGACTAGAACTGTCACTAGATGAATAATATGTAAAAAGACACCAGATAATTAGGTTATTTGCATGCTTGGACAATAGTTAATAGTTCTGCAGGGCTGCAATATTTATGGGGAGAGAGAGTGAAGCATGGTCTCTCAACTAGTTTTCACTCACTTGGTGTTTGTCACCTATGGTACAACGTATGCACTGCTACCCATATTATTTTTCCAAAACACAGATACAAATATTTCACTCCATTGCACAGGGCATTCAAGATCCAAAGTCCTGAGCATGGCACTCAACACTGTGCCACACTCACTTTCCCTCTGTGCCTTAGTTTCCTCAGCTGTGAAACAGGGATATTATGAGTGCCTCCTTCATGATGATCATGAGGACCAAAGTCAACCAATGCTGGAATGCTGTTGCCTCATAAATTACTGCTTCAGAATTACCTTGATCTAACGATACTGAGAACACTTTCGAGTTGCTACCTTTGTCAGCAAGGGCATGGGAAGAGGGCTTTCCTACTGGGTAAAGCTCAAGTCACACAGCAACTCCCTGTTGTTTCAACAATCGTGGAGTGATAAAGTTTAAATTTACTTAAACACCCTGCTAGTTGTAAGCAGTCATCAGAAAATGTCCACAAACTAGACACTTACTGCATAGTCATGGGCTCTATCAATAAAAGAAAATCACCAAAGGATATTTTGTTCTTGGACCTTGTTATGCATTTTTGTAAATTTTTATTTTTTTCTTCTAAGAACTGTCGTAAAAATAGTTTCTTCTGTAATGCATAAAACATTGAATGCTTAGTTGGTTTTAAATATGTATCCATATTTTTCTCTTTATAAAAGACAATGCATGTTTATTACAAAGAGCAGAAAATATAGATGAAATAAAAAATATTTTTCATAACCTGTAATTTCACCACTCAATATTTTTCTTTTCGAAAATATTAGTCATTTGATACGCTTACAAGTTGAACTGCGAACTTTCAATAAAGTACTTATTTGTACATACCATAAAGAAAACATTTAGTAATTTACTTAGCTATATTGCTATTAGTTAGGGAGCATTCCCGTCCCAATTTTAAGATTATGAAACCAGGATAATATAAAATGTTTTCTTTGGCTGGAGAACAAAAGGCTATCTCATGTAATATTGCATTCTCTTATTCATATATAGTCCTGTGTATATTTTTATTCACTGTATGTATGAATGTATGCATATTTTCTCCATCTTTACATACATATATACTCATGCACACACAAAACAAGTTTACAATACAATACTTATACCTGCTTTATACTATGCATCCTGATATTTTATTGTCTACCCTATCCTATCCTACCCTATCCTTGCCTAGCTTATCCTATCCTACCATTTTCCACTTTTTAAAAGATGTTGGCCACAACTCTGTAAAATGATTTTATAGCCCACTGATGAATCATGACATGTAGTTTGAAAGCACAAATTTAGTTCATTGATTAAAATGTTAGGTTCTGATGGTCCATATTGGAGTCCACACTCCAAACAAGATGCATGAGAGAGTCAGTAAGAACAGGATGCTGAGGACCAACTGGATAGTTAAATCTCTTGGTCTGTAGTCTTCTTTCAATTTCAGTCTCCACACTGATCCTAGGGTTCGAGTCTCTGGGAAACCCATGAAAAATAGCTTCTGTGGTAAAGATGTCCCACCACACTGGACGTTGTCTGGGCTGTTGAGAGTCTAAGTCCTTTTCAGCAGGGGCTACCATTTATATTCATTGCTCATCCACTTCAGACATGTACATTCTAGTTGGTTCCTAATGCAAACTTAAGAGAGGACTGAAGATACATTAATTTCTGGGAAGACATATAAAAAGCAACCATGTTTGCACTTAATGGACTTAAAGAGCTGTTTTATGCTTGTTTTCTCTTCTCATACAGCTCTTTTCTCTGTTAGCCTATAGGTGCTGGTATTAGCCCCAGTGAGCTTGTGAGTAAGTTTGGGCTATATCTCAGCTTTGACTCTGTGTGACCCCAAGTCTCCTCAGTTTTCATATCTGCAAAATAAGGGCAATCATGGCCACTTCACAGGGCTCTTGAAAGGAGTAAATCACACTTATAATAGGACCCAGCATGGATTCTGACTCAGAATTGGAACCTAGTAAGTAAATATGACTTTCATTCCCTTTCCTTGGAGTTTCACCCCCAGAGCATATAACATTTCCAACAGTGACAGCCACAGTCTGTGAGCTAGCAAGCAACCTATTGAGAACACAACCAACACAAACTTCCCCTGTACAGAACCACAACCAAAAGCAGTCAACAAATTAAGAAGATTTTAACATGATAGACCAAGGTGGTATTTTCCACTTATAGTAACAAATAAAGGAAAATAAAATACCAAAACCACAATGTTGAGGGCGGGGGGTTCATGATGGCTGACTAAAACCACTTTATGCCTGCCTCCTCCACTTAGAAAAACCAGAGTCATATATAGACAGTGACAGTATGAGTACATTATTCAAGAGATGATGCTGGAATTGAACAGAGAAGTAACAGGAGAATCTAAAAGCTAAGAGGAAGAAGGAGAAGAGGGAACCTCCTTTCCCAGGATAGGCTGGGAGCTGGGACTGACTTCCTAATGCAAGGAAGGAGCACGTGATAGACTTCTAGCAGTACACATCCCCACTGTGGAATAGTATAATTATCGCCATGAGAGAACCCTTTGGCTCTCCCAAACCTGAAGCTAACATAAAGAGTAGCCGGGAGACTGTGGGATGGAACTGCTCCAGAGAGGGAGCTCACACTAAGTTCCACATTCTTTCTGAGACCTAAGTGACTACAGAAACTTAGACTTCTGCCAACTGCATGCTACCCTGGGACCCAGCAGCGCTGGGACAGGGCATTATGGAAACTTGGGTTGTCACTGCTGGGACAGGAGAGCACGTCAGGATCACTCCCATTGTCAGGGCTAGGAAGTGAGCTAAGCCTGAGAGGCAGCAACTGGTGCCAGGAAGTAAGTGAGCTGAGGAGGGGTCACGAGGTGAGTGAAAATTGCTGCTGGGACTTGGTTGCAAGGTGGGTGAGGGCTCTGGAAGCTAGGATAAAAGAGGCAAAGCCCATGAGGACTAGGGTTTGAAGGGGTTGCATATTCCCCACCTGCCAGCACAAGGATGTGACCAGAGGGATGCCTTACCCTCCTTAGTGGCAAGGCCTCAACAAAGCTGCTTCTATCCCTCACTCACACACTCTCCCTGGGACCTGAGGATTACTTTGCTCTTGTCTCCCATGGCTGGTGCCTATTCTCACCATCAGGGTGCCTGAGTACAAGCTATCCAGCCTCACTGCACCCCCAACTGACTGTCCAACCCTTGGGAACTTAAGCACTTCTCCCGGGAGCCTGGGGTGTGGCCTGAACTCATAGCTACTACCACCTAACCTGGCATCTGCCTCTCAAATGGACATCCTGTGGACCTGAATAGTGGTGCACTCAGCCCACTGAAGCCACTGCCAACATCAACACACACTGCTTGGGACCCAGAGAATCTTCTTTCCAGTGCTACTTTGAATGCCCATGTCATGCCAACTGCCCGGAGGCCTGAGAACCTGCCCACCTAATGATCTACCATTGCCACTACTGGCTGCCAAACATGCTGCCTAGGGTCCCAAGAATTAACACACTGGTAACAACCAAGACATGCAGCAGTGCACACTTCCCTAGGGCATAAAGATAGGCATAGTCAGCCAGCTGCTACCACTGCTGTGGCCTAAAGACCTGCTCACAAAACATACTAGCCCACAGCAAAATTTCACCACAGTCTCCACTAATGACTGCACCCTAACCCACGAAGGAAATCACATCTACTACTAATGCAGTTTACAGCCAAATAAATCACCCAGAGACTATGCTACTCTGTGCACCCAAAATCACAGCCAGTGTCCTACCCACTGAATGCCATAGATACTTCTTCAGAAAAAAGTCCTCCTCTACTAAAGTAAATGTCAAAACATGAAGCAACTGTCGTACCACATGTGCAGACATCAATGTAAGCATGCTGGAAACATAAAAAGCAAATATGACACCTCCAAAGGAACACATTCATTCTCCAGTGATAGATTTTTTTTTTTTTCCCCGAGGCAGAGTCTGGCCCTGTTGCCCAGGCTGGAGTGCAGTGGCACAATCTTGGCTAACCGCAGCCTCTACCTTCCACGTTCAAGCAATTCTCCTGCCTCAGCCTCCTGAGTAGCTGGGACTACAGGCATGAGCCACTGTGCCCAGGTAATTTTTGTATTTTTATTAGAGACAGAAGTTTTGCCATGTTGGCCAGGCTGGTCTTGAACTTCTGACCTCAGGTGATCTGCCCGCCTCGGCCTCCCAAAGTGCTGAGATTACAGGCATGAGCCACTGCGCCCAGACAATAGATCTTAATCTAAAAGAAAATTTCATTTCCCAATAAATAATTCAAAATATTGTTTTTTTTCTAAATATTAATTTTTTTTTTTGAGACATGATCTCACTGTGTTGCCCAGGGCTGGAGTACAGAAGTGTGTACTCCAGAAGTGTGTACTTCCACTGCAAGAAGAGTGTACAGCTCACTCCAACTCCACATTCTGGGCTCAAGCAATCCTCTCACCTCAGCCTCCCAAGTATCTGGGACTACAGGCATGTGCCGTCATGCTTGGCTAATTTTTTTTTTTTTAATAGATAGAGTTTCACCATGTTACCCATGCTGGTCTCAACTCCTGAGTTCAAGAGATCCACCCACCTCAGCCTCCCAAAGTGCCGGGATTACAGGTGTGAGCCACGATGCCCAGCCAAAATGTTAAAATATTGATTTTAAGGGATCTCAGTGCTGTTCAAGAGGATTCTAAAAAATAATACAAAGAAACTTTAAAAAATTCAGAATTTGTATGAGAAATTTACCAAAGAGATAGATATTTTCAATAAGAACCAAATAAAAAGTTTAGAATGGAAGAATCAAGTAAAAGAAGTATAAAATACATTGAAAGTGTCAACAGCAGACTAGATCAAGCAGAAGAAAGACTCTTAGAACTTGGAGATAGGTCTTTTGAAATAATCAAGTCAGACAAAAGTAAAAAAAATAATAGAAAAGAAAGAGCAAAGCCTTTGTGACATTTGAGGCAACATAAAATGACAAGATAAACAAATTATCAGTATCCCTAAGTGTGAAGAAATAAAGAAAAGATTAGGAAACCTATTTAATGAAATAATAAACAAAAATTTTCAAAGTCTAGTAAGAGATTTACTCATTTAGATACAGGTGGCTCAATGAACCCAGGCAATACAATGCTAAAAGGTATTCCCTACAGTTGTCTAAAGTCAAAGTTATTTTTTATTTTTTAATAATAGCCATTCGGACTGGTGTAAGATGGTGTCATTCATATTGTTGGTTTGATTTTCATTTCCCTAATGTTTAGTGATGTTGAGCATTTTTATATGCTTTTTAGCCACATAAATGTCTTCTTTTGAAAAGTATCTGTTCAAGTCATTTGCCTACTTTTCAAGTGAGTTGTTTGGTTTTTCTTTGTAAGTTTCTTTAAGTTCCTTGTTGATTCTGGATATTAGACCTTTGACAGATGCACAATTTGCAAATATTTTCTCCTATACTGTATGATGTCTGTTTACTCTTTTGATAGTTTCTTTGCTGTGCAGAAGCTCTTTATTTTAATTAGATCCTTTTTGTAAATTTTGCTTTTATTACAATTGTTTTTGGTGTCTTTGTCATAAAATCTTTGCCCATTCCTATTTCCTGAATGGTATTGACTGTTATCTTCCAGGGTTTATATAGTTTTAGATTTTATATTTAAGTCTTTAAACCATCTTGAGCTGATTTTTGTATCTGGTGTAAGGAAGAGGTTCAGTTTCGATTTTCTGCATAAGGTTTGCTAATTATCCCAGTACCATTTGTTAAATAGGGAGTCATTTCACCATTGCTTGTTTTTGTCAGGTTTGTCAATGATCAGATAATTTTAGACATGCAGCACTATTTCTGGCTCTGTATGCTGTTCCATTGGTCTACATGTTTTGTTTTGTTTTTTGAATCAGTACCAGGGTGTCTTGTTTACCATAAACTTGGAGTATAAGGGCAACGAGATACCTCCAGTTTTATTATTTTTGCTTATGGTTGCCTTGGCTATCCAGGATCTTTTTAGCTTTAATATAAATTTTAAAATAGTCTTTCCCAGTTCTATGAAGTAAGTCATTGGTAGTTCGATAGAAATAGCATTGAATGTATACATTGCTTTGAGCAGTTCAGCCATTTTAACAATATTAATTCTTCCTAACCATAAACACGGAAGGTTTTTCCATTTGTGTCAACTCTGATTTCTTCTAAGTATATACATCTTTCACCTCCCTGGTTAACAGTATTCCTAGATATTTTATTCTTTTGAGACAATTGTAAATGGGATCACATTCCTGATTTGGCTTTCAGCTTGATTAGCGTTGATGTACAGGAATGTTAATAATTTTTGCAATTGATTTTATATCCTGAGATTTTGAAGTTGTTTATCATCTTAAGGAACTTTGGGGGCAGAGATAATGAAGCTCTCTAGATATAGAATCATGGCATCTACAAACAGGGATAGTTTAACTTTCTTTCTTTCTATTTGGATGCCTTTTATTATTTCTCTTGCCTTATTGCTCTGGTCAATACTATGTTAACTAGAAGTGGTGAGAGAGGACATCCTTGTCTTGTGTTGGTTTTCAAAGAGAATGCTTCCAGCTTTTGCCCATTCGGTGTGATGTTGACTCTGAGTTTGTCATAGATGGCTATTATTATTTTGAAGTATGTTCCTTAAATGTCTATTTTATTGAAGATTTTTAGCATGAAGAGATGTTGAATTTTATCAAAAGCTGTTTCTGCATCTATTGGAATAATCATGTGGGTTTTATCTTTAGTTCTGTCTAAGTGATGAATCACATTTATTGATTTTCATATGTTGGCCCATCCTTTATCCCAAAGATAAAGTCTACTTGATCATGGTGGATAAGCCTTTTGATGTGCTGCTGGATTCAGTTTGCCAGTATTTTGTTGAGGATTTTTATATCAATATTCATCAAGGATATTTGGTCTGAAGTTTTCTTTTTTTGTTGCATCTCTGTCAGGTTTTGGCATCCAAATGATGCTGGCCTCATAGAATGAGCTATAGAAGAGCTCCTCCCTAAGTGTTTTTGGAATACTTCTGGTAGAAATGGTAATAGCTCTTCTTTATGCATATGGTATAATTTTGCTGTGAATTTGTTGGGTCTTGACTTTTTTTGGCTGGTTGACTTTTTATTACTGATTCGATTTTGGAACTTTTTATTGGTATGTTCGGGGATTCATTTCCCCCCCTGGTTTAGTCTTGGGAGGGTGTATGTGTTCAGGAATTTATCCATTTTTTTCTAGATTTTTTAGTTTGCATTCATAGAGGTGCTCATAGTAGTGTTTGATTCTTCTTTTTGTATTTCTGTAGGGTCAGTGGTAATGTTCCTTTTGTTAATTCTAATTGTGTTTATTTGGGTCTCCTATCTTTTCTTCTTTATTACTTTACCTAGTGGTGCAACTATCTTATTAATGTTTTCAAGAAAACAACTTACAGATTTCTTGATCTATTGTATGGCTTTCTGTGTCTCAATTTCTTCAAGTCAGCTTTAATTTTGGTTATTTCTTGTCTTCTGCTAGCTCTGGGGTTGATTTGCTCTTTTCTTAGAATTTCTTCTAGTTTTTTATTACTAGAAGAATGTTAGGTTGCTAATTTGAGATCTTTCTCAAATTAGCAATGTTAAGCTGCTAATTTAGATCTTTCTAACTTTTCAATGTAGGCATTTAGTACTTTAAATTTCCTTTTTAATACTGCATTAGCTGTGCCCCAGATACTCTGGTATGTTTTATCTTTGTTTTAATTACTATTAAAGAACTTCCTGATTTCCGCTTCAGGTTCATTATTTTCCCCAAAGTCATTCAGGAACATGTTGTTTCATTTCCATGTGATTTCCTGGTTTAGAGTGTTTTTCTTAGTATTGATTTTTATGCTACTTACAAGAAACTCTCCTTACTGGTAAAGACACATACAAACTAAAGTAAAGAGATGGAAAAACATATTCCACACAAGTAGAAACAAAAAGTGAGGAGAAGTAGCTATATTTATGTAACACAGACTTTTAGTCAAGAACAGTAAAAAAAAATCATTATATGACAAAGGAATTAATCCAGTGAAAGAATATGACAATTCTGAACATATATCTGTATCCAACACTAGAGCACCCAGATTTATAAAAGAAATATTACTAGGTCTAAAGAGAGGATGCAGCATTAGATAGATCATTTAGATGAAGAATCAAAAAGTAAATATTGGAGTTAAACTGTATTTAGATCAAATGAACCTAACAGACCTTTACAAAACACTCCCTCCAATAGCAGCAGTATACGGATTCTTTTTATCAACAAGGAGTATTTTCCAGAATGAAACATATGTTAGGTCACAAAATAAGTCTCAACAAATTGTTAAAAATCAAAATCATATCAAGTATCTTCATAGATCGAAATTGAATAGAATTAAAAATTAATAACAGGAGGAACACTGGAAATAATACAAACTTATGAAAATTAAACAACATGTTCCTAAGTGACCATTGGGTAAGGAAAGGCATTAAAATGAAATTTTAAAATTCTATGAAAGAAACAAAGATGGAAACATACCAACATATCAAAATCTGTGGGATATAGCCAAAGCAGTCCTAAGAGGGAATATTATAGCAAAAAATACCTACATGAAAAAGGAGAGACTGGGGGAGGGGGCAAGATGGCTGACTAGATGCAGCCAAGTCAAACAGCTCCCACTGAGGAACTGAGATGACTGGCGTGCTTCCAGCAGATCTACAGAGGGAAGGCACAGAGTATAGGTGGAGAGAGGACACAGAATCTGGACTGAAGGGGGAGAAACCTGGGAACCTTACATGGGGCTACAGCACACCCAGACTCTTTCCTGGCTCCCAATGGCTCCAGGAGAATGAGTGAGTTGAACTGGTAGGGAGCTTTCATCACAGGTATCTGGAAACCCAGCAGGAGGAGGTCTCTTTACCACCACAGACACTTGAGTTGGCAGGGAAAGTTGCTTAAGGAGGTGGTAGGGGCAGCAAGCCAGCTGATGTGGAGCCCAGAAGGTTTGGTGCAGGAGTATCTGAAGCAGAGCACAGCCAGTGATGACCAGCCCCTTAGGCTTGACTTGCTCCCATAGGAGACTTTAGCCGTAGTGGAACTGTCAAGTCCTAAACCCTGCAGGGCAGTCTTGCCCAGCAGATAGGGCTCTCCCAATCTGAACACCTCTTGGTCTGCTGACCTTACCCAGGGCCCTGACTGACTATAGCTGCTTGCAGGCAGCCTTGTGTGCCCTGCAGTTCCACCCCATAGCTTCTGCAGTGGCAGACTCATGCCTGACTGGTGAAGAGCTCCAGCAAGGCAGCCCCTACAGCCATACACCAGCCTGCATGCTCCCTCCCCATACTGAAGCTTCCCTTACATCCATGACAACTCCCCACATTGCTTTGCTGGTGCCTGCTTGCAGGTGGCAGATTTTGCTTTCCATGCCCTGCCAGCACATAAGAATGAATGCGGTCCACACCCTTACCACTGGTAACCACCATCACAGACTGAGTCTTGCCGGGGACAGACAGCCAGTCCCAGCCCCACCAGTGCCCTGTCCTTACACTAACACCATGCAGAGAACAACAGATCCTTCTCTGCCCTGAGCAACCACTCTTGCTTGCAGGGCACAGAGAAGGTACACAGACAAATATTTACTTCTTCACTAAGGCAGAAGCAACCGGGGTATTATGCTATTATCTAGCATTTGTGGTGAGAGGCAATAAAATCTGAAAGCAGGCAGACAACAAGGAGAGTTGGGACAATCAGTTTTACTAATCAGCTGTGTTGGGGAATTAATCTTTTCTCATTCTAGGACTGACTATAGGGCTATAGAAAATAAGAAATAAAGCAATTTGTACTTACCACCATCACAATACCTATTAAATTGCACTGTTATCATTCATTTATCTGTTTTTTTTTTACTGTAAAACAGGCAATAAAGGCCAAGCCTAGTCTATCTCTTCATTCTATATTTCAGAAAAATGCCTACTAGAGTAGATGCTAAAAAATGTTTGTCAAGTATTAACTACATGAAAAAGAATAATACTATGGTTAGCAACACAGTGTAATGAAACAATTTAATGCTGAGGATAAGGCATTTAGCCAACAGAAAGTTGGTTGACCATCAAAAATACTGTTTTCCCAACTCCTGACCATGCTAGGCTCACAGATCTTACAAGTTATTTATAGACATTACGACATGCTCATGCCATTTGACCATCAGTGATTTGTTTGATGTTTTCAATACAGTCACATTTGTAACTATTAGGGACTCTGTTAAGAGTTCCCCTCATCTGTCCATTCACATAGACCTATCATACACATACGCTACAATATATGCTCATTAAATATTATTTGATAGTAGACATTTATTCTAATGTGCAACATACATATGGTATATTACACACAACAAAGTTCTTATTTCTCCACTTTCACCATGATTTACACAGTATGTAATTAAATCTCATATTTCTTTAGCATCCTTAAATACTTCAAAAATGTCAATGAATGAACTAGCTCCGTCACACACCAGCAGAGCTATCCCTCTGAAATCAGTGTTGTTCAGAAGTCTGTTCTGAATATATGGACAGAGCGCAGAAAGAAAAAAGTAAACCAAAATTATTTCTGATCAAAAAATTAGAGGATAATGAATATTGAAAATTACCATAGCAGGATATTTAAATCAAGTTTTTATATTAAAAAAATTTTTATCCTCAAAAAATTACAGGATAATGAATATTGACAATTACCATAGCAGGATATTTAAATCAAGATATGTGTATATATATGAACTTCATCCCTTGGACAACAGAAGAACAGAAGCTTTTGGAACAAGCTTTGAAAACATACCCAGTAAATACACCTGAAAGATGGGAAAAACTAGCAGAAGCTGTGCCTGGCAGGACAAAGAAGGACTGCATGAAACGATGCAAGGAACTTGCTGAGATGGTAAAGGCGAAGAAAGCTGCTCCAGAACAAGTGCTGAATGCAAGTAGAGCCAGGAAATGACTTAATGACAGTCTTTGTTATGTGTGCATTTTTATAATAAAACTGAAAATACTGTAAAAAAAAAAAAAACAACTTTTCTTAGCTGAAGTCTGTGTTTTTATGCTATGCATGCTATTTTTCATTTGTGGTGTATACATTCATCTCTCAACTTCCTAAATATTGTTTCCAGAATACCAAAGTCATAATGATGTTTTAACCTCCAAAACAAATTTCTTATGCAATTATTTCCAAGAGAAGTTTTCTCATTTCCTTACTCTTTTGCAATTTTGGCAATCCTGTATTTCAGGTCTTTTTTTTTACATCATGTGATCATGGTGTCATTTATTTAATTAATGCTACTTCAGAATAGTTCGGGAACTAATCTTAGGAAAATGAAGAGGCAAAACAACTTACAAAAACACTTTTAAAAACCAAGAACCACCTCCACCATAAAAAACCTGACAAAATCTAATATATTGAATGATTCTCAGTGATACCTAAATGATTTTAAGTATTTGTAGACCAATTATATCATCAGATTGTCATGTCAGAAACAGAAAAATAGCATTGCAAAATAAGCAGGCCAAATAATAATTTTGCATTAGAAGTTGGACTTTATCCTACTTTATCTCTTCTAGTAAACTTATCACTGTGCCTTATACACATAGATTAATTTAAAAATGTGTGGGAAGTATAGCTATTATCTATCTACTCACTTTCTGTCTAGATGATGTACCTTGAATTAGCTGCTGCTCCTGCTCCTGGTGGCCGCCGGCCAGCGCGCCGCAGGTGAGTCCCGGCGTACTGGGGTCCCCCGGCGGGACGCGGCTGGAGTGGGCGCCCCGCGCCTACAACCCCCCTCACCCAGCGAATCTCCTCTTCCCTAGGAGAATCTGCGGCCACTGAACTGCGCTGTCAAAGCTTGCAGATCCTGCAGAGAATTCACCGCCAAGGACACGTGAAACGTGAACCTCAAGTCCCCGGGATCCCACCGCGCCCAAACCGAAGGCACCTAAGTCCCTCCCGGCGCTCCCGTTGCTAACGCTGGGGTCCCAGACCTTCTCGCCGCCCCCACCCTGTGTGGAACCCGACCTCCTGTCTCATGGAATCCCCTTCTCTCTGCAGAGCCACACTCAAGAATGGGCAGAAAGCTTGTCTGAACCCCGCATCCCCCTTGGTTCAGAAAATCATCGAAAAGATGCTGTGCAGGTGAGTTACGGTTTCCATGTCCACAGACGACTAGAGCCGTTGGTCAGAAATACTGTCATCTGCCCTCTCAAAATAAAATCAAGAAAACCCAGGGGTTAGCTGAGGACTAGAAATTGTGATTATTACTTTCACAAGTAAATTTGCCATTAAGATTATTAATCTGCTCTGGTGCCAGAGGATATTTCAGTATTTCAGTGTCCTCCTTTCTCAGGTCTAACCCCTATTGAAATAAGTGAGGGTAAATATATATTTCTTTCTTTTTTAAAATATATATATTTTATTGCGTTTTAGGTTTGGGGGTACATGTGAAGAACATGCAAGATTGTTGCATAGGTACATACATGGCAATGTGGTTTGCTGCCTTCCTCCTCATCACCTATATTTAAGTGAATTTGGCTAATGATGCTAAAATGCCTCCTCCGTATTTCAGGATAATGTTTATCTCACTCCCCAATGGGCTTCAGACCTGAAAATTGAATCTCCCTGATTTGACGCACAGTGGAGCTCTTAAGTATTCATGGTGAAGAGTAGAGACTTTGCAGTAAGACCCTCATGATTTGTTCTGGGCTCTTAGTATCCTGAGTCTTAACAAACTCTGAAAACAATAAAAACTACTTCAAAAGATTTGCTGTAAACCTTATGTGAGGTCATGCAGGTAGATTTTTAACCCATTTATAACCTTTGTTTCACTTTTTGAAGCAAATAATATAGTTGTGATCACAGGTCCACTATTTCTAGTTAAATAGCATCTAGAAGCCTGGGATTTTATTTTGCTACACAGAACAACTCTGGTACAATTAATAACCACTTAGCGTGGGGCTAGAAGAAACGACCACATTTGAAAAACCCTAGAAGGTAAGGATCTAAGGCAGGAAAATGTGTCTGCAGGGTCAGTTTCTTGAGTAGCTACTGACAGCTATCATTTTTTTCACCACAGGGGCAACACCAACTGACCTAGAGGGAAGGAGGAAGCATATCCGCTACAATTCCTGAAGGAGGTCTATTCTTAGAGGAATCAAAATGAAAGAGAAAAAAATTAGTTCCTGGGCACACCTGGACTGTGTTTAATGTGTTTAACTGTTTCTTATGAAGGTCGTTCTAATTATGCATGTATGTAATCTTCAAAGCTTGTATATTAAGGTTCTTTCTGATATTGAAAGATATGGATATGTTTGTTAATTCACTGTACTGTTATTTTGAAAGGTATTTTTTGTGTTAAATCAAAATTTAGTCCTTACTGTCATCTAACTTGAAGATGATGGATTTTACATGTTCTCCATTCATTAAATGGTGGTGGAGAGATCACATCATGCCAGACATTGTGACAGTTGCTGAATTAAATAGTGGGGATCCAAGCTAATAGATCCCTGTTAAGATAAAGGCATGTATGTCCCATCTCTTGTAACTGTTTAGAAGAATGCCACTTGTTATTTATCAAAACTTCCAACATTTCTGATGTTGAAGCTTTAAAAACTACAATGTTCTAATTATCCTTTGGATATTTTATGTCTTCCTTGTGAGACATAATGCTTGATTTTGTATTAATTATGCAATGTTTCTCTATGATTTGGAATAACGTAGTTTATTTATTGATGTATTTTAACACAAAAAATACATGAAAATAAAACCTTTCCAAAAAATATCGCACCTGAGATTGTTTCCTGCTTCTTAACCTTTTGTTTCTCTTGAATACTCAAGATGGTAGGACTTTATTAACAGACTGTAGCTCAGGCCCACTGGACAGCTACCATTAGCCAGTACTTCCTTTGTTTCTCTGTTATTCAAGAAGGCTTATCTGATACTTTTTCAAAGGCAGACCCCCCACCTTTAAAATATCTGTTTTACATAAAATGTTCATCTTGTTTCACTATAACCAACCTATTATTCAGTTTTACATCTTTAAAATTTTTCAAATTTTAATAGATAGTTTTTAAGAGCTCTTATCCAAATTAAGCTGTTAATGGTTTTTAAATTATGCATTTTTTTCTTTATGAAGCTGGTTGCTACTTCATAGTAAAGTGGATTCTGCTTTAGAACTCAAGCATTTTGTACAATGGAAAAAAAAAAAACAGAAAAAGTGAGTGGCTGAGTACTTCACTTGGGTAAAGGTCTAGTTGAGAAAGATTTCATTTTCTAACCTTCATGGAGAGATAATAATTACTAAATTGAATGTAGATCCAGTCTTTACAGGAGTGATAGTGGTTTAAATATTTTCTAAGCCTATAAATTTAAATTCAAATTGCCCCAGAATGGTAGGAGGGTACCTAGTCTCCACATTAGAAACAAAGGCTGTTAGAGAAAGATCTGAGCCATCTGGGAAAGAATATCTTCCAAATCCAAAAAGAAGACAAGTTGGTGGAGGAGGGGAGAGCAAGGTAAGGGGTGTGTGTGTGTGTGTGTGTGTGTGTTTCTGATTCAGCATGTGTTCCTGGACTCCTGAGCGCTAGTTTATTCCCTGCAGGAGAGGGAGGAGGCCTAGGCTGGCAGCCTGACACCTGGGTGCAAGTGCAGGCTTGTGCTAAGCAGCTGGTTAACTGTGGACAAGAAATGATTACAAATTCTATTTCCAACCCTCAAAAGTAAGCATAATAGTCTCTACATAGCCCTAATGTTATGTGCTCAGAATACAAAAGATAAAATAGAAAAACAATTTTTAAATTGTAAAGCGATAAACAAATGCAAACCATTCTGCAAGCTCTGTGAATGCCATTACCAGCTTTCCATCTTCCACCCAGGGATATATGTTTTAGACTCTGGAAAATAAAACTTCCTTGGATTCCTCAGTGTTCCTGTGAAAAGTCTTTTTCTTTTCTCAGATCATGAGAATTAAATCTGTAGTCATTTGTGTAGTTAGTGGCTGGATCCAAAAGAATAATAAAATATCTCTGATCTCCCCCAAGAAAGCCCAAAGGTTACATCCAGGACTTGGTCTCTAGGTTAAGCCCTAGAGTGCTGGGGATAGTGGAGTGCCATCTTCCTAACTATTTACATACCAAAAGAGATGAAACCACAGAACCTAAAGACATCAGTAGTACACACAAAGTGAAGACAAGAGGGCTATCAGGTTTCAGGGAAAAGGTATTTACATCCCAAAACATTGGAGTTAGGGCTCTAGCTCATTGTGTTTCCATGAAGACCCTTTCAGGAGGGTAATGGGACAACTTCTTCCTTCTCCTTTATAAGGAGAAGAAATCATTTTTTCCTGTCCTTGCCCAATGGAGTGTGTGGCCACTAGAGTGGGACAATAGCTGTGGCTTTCATTGCATCGCCTTAGGGGTGAGGCCCAAGTCAAGCAGGAAGCTGGCACACTTAATGTAAGGTATTTAGTAGGAAATCTGTCTGGGGTGCAGAATCCCTTCTGTGTAAATTTTAAACTTTAAAATGTAATTAAAAACCCAAACACAGGCTTTATTAATGATGTATGGAAAGAAGGAAGAAGATGCAGTCTGTTCATATGGTGATTAAGAACATAGACTGTAAATAATTAGATTGATCAGGAATAGAATCCAGTTGTATCACCTCTTGTGTGATCTTAAGTTTCTTGATTAAACTTTATTTTCTCATTGTATTAAAAATGAGACACCTTTTTGTAGTTGTTCCTAAACGTATGCATTATAATTACTTATGCAAAGAACTAAGCAGTGCCTGAGAGATGATAGTGGCTCTGGAATTTCTGGAACAAAGAGAGAGCAGTTTGATTGAAGGTCGGGACAGTGTATTAGTTTCCTAATGCTGCTGGAACAAACTACCACAAATTTAGTACTGAAAAACAATATAAATTTATTATCTTACTGTTTAGGAGGCCAGAATACAAAAATCAGTTTCAGTGAGCTAAAGTCAAAGGGTCCACAGGCTGGTTTGTTCTGGAGACCCTAGGGGAGAATGTGTTTCTTTGATCTATCCAGCTTCCAAAGGCTATCCAACATTCCTTAGCTTGTGGCCCCCTTCCTGCATCTCCCTGCATCTCCAGTGCATAGCTTCTTCACATCTTTCTGTCCCTTCGTTCTGTCAAGTTGCCTTCTGTCTGACTCTGACTCCTCCTGCATCTTTTCTGTGAGAACATTTTGATAACATCTGGCCCGCTCAGGAAAATTGGGGATAAAATTCTCATCTCAAGTTTCTTAATTTCATCATGTCTGCAAAGTCCTTTTTTACAATATAAGGTGATGTATTTATTGTTCTAGGAATTAGAACAATGAAATCTTTAGGGAGACATTGTTCAACCTACCACAGGGTTTTGAAGGCCCGTATTTGAAGCACATTTTATAGGCTTAAAAAATCTATACATATTATAGAAAATAAGTCTGAAATTGTGGGAAGATCCAAAATGGTGCCAGCCCTGGCTAGTGTTCAATGAACACAACTGTTGTTAATGTTTCTAAATTAAAGAAAAACAAACTGGGGTATTTTCTCCAGACTGGAAAGCTTCAAAGCAAACCAAAAAAAAAAAAAAAATTCATTACATAACTGGAGGGAAGGCATGAATGACCAGAAGAAAAAGAGGAAGGTCTGGGTGGAAAACTTCAAGAGAGCCCCTGGATTGATATTTATCTGTGGTTTTCTTGCCCACTCCTATTTCTATTAACGTATTATTGGAGCAAATAGTAATAGCAAAAGTGAGTACCACATTAAATTCTCTGTGAAAATTTGGAGCTCAAGGCAGACCTCCATTTGGGACATCAAGGTAGAGGGTGGCAGATAGGAGTATATGAGTGAATGATCAGATGATGAGGGCAGAAAACAGATATTCTCTGCATTCAAAGATCAGTCTTAGAACAGTATGACATAGCATGACATGTAACTTTGAGAGTCAAACAACAATATCAACAATAACTGAGACTTTCTGGACAAACAAACTAGAAGAGTAAAAGAGGAATGATGGATGATCCCACTGTGGTTATGATTCCTCGTTTGAGAATTATCCTGAAATTTCCTGTTAGGGATTTCCGGAAATGGGTGGGATGTAAGAGATGGAGAGATGGAGCTTCTGTAATAGTAGGATTGGACAATGTTTCTTTCCTTTGCTGGAACATCAAAGTTATAAGATAGGAGTTCATTTGTACTAGATTTCCCATAAAGACAGAGACAAAGGCTTATGTGCTATACCTATACTAAGCCCACAAGCCCACATCTGGGGCTTTATCTTTAGCTGAATGTATGGTATCTCTGTGGAAATATGTTATCCTCTGCCTTCAGACTGGTAGTGACGGGTGACTGGGATGTGCCTTTTACTTTCAATAGTCCAATGGGGAAAAATATGATTATTAGCTATGGCAGTGGCAGAAGATTTTAATTTGGAAACAAAGCTTAGCAGGAGAAGAGAGCCAGAGAAGTCACAGGGAAGCTACAGGTTACAACAGATTTGTGAACTCAGCCAGCCACAGTGGTGGCAGGGCCTAGCTGCTACAAAAAAAAAGACATGTTTTACACAAATACTCATGTATATGGGCAAAATCTCCATATTTGTGACTAATTGTAAAACATTTTATTTTAGTTTCTGTTCTGCGAAAAGTATAATGTATTCCAACAATGGGTTTTAATGTAGATTATTTTTTTGCACCCATGCTGTTGATTGCTGAATGTAATAGTCTGATTGTGACACTGAATAAATGTCTTTTCTTTAAAAAATGTAGTATCTAACTTCACATTAATTCAGGATTTTTAAAGAAAATCCTAAATCTTAAAATAAGAGTTCTTTTCTTTAAAAAAAATCCTAAATTAATGTGAAGTTAGATACTACTTTTTAAAACACTTTTATCTCATGTTTGTATATTTTTTTCTATTATCATCGTGATATCACTGATAACACTCAATTTGGTCATCTCTACTTTGTGCATAGCGAATAATGACTCAACGAGATTAAGATGGTGTCTGAATAGTGTTTCTGATTCATCAAGTTTTTGCCTGGCGTAAAGACCAAGAAGTCAGCAATCAGTGGAATGTTAAAAAGTCACTCAATCTTATTGTATGTTGAGACTTTTTCTTCATATGCCATTTCTATCTCAAAACTTTACCACTTGAGTATGCTTCAGTTTGCAATGTCTTTCAGCTTTTTCTCTGTATGCTGAACTTTTATTCATTTTTTTGGATACAACTCAGTGATCTCTTCCCCATGAAAGCAAATGAGATACTCTGATTTTTGAAGGCTATGTATAAAGTGACATTGTATCTACAATTTGATTCATTATTCATTTAAAGGGTTTGATATGTTGATAAAGGGAAAAATGTGTTCACTATGATGTAACCAAGGTCATTTAACAGACCTTTAGTAATTCAGTTATGAGAGTTGTGTAGCTGAACATACTGTTCCTCAATAAGTTAATTTATTCTGAACTGTATTTCCTTAATAGCTTATCAATAGATGGGATATTCCATTAATACCTTGAATATGATCATGCAAATGAACATAAAGGGAAATATAAGTTAAAGACCATATTAATTTCCTGCTTAGTATTACCTTGGATTTAAAAAAGACACGGACTTTCTCATGACAGCATATTTTAAATAATCATTAACTGCAAATGTCATTGGATTCTTCAGAATTGCATAGTTCCATCTCCAGGAAATAAAAAGGCAAGAAGTTCATATCTTTATTAACAGATTTATTACATTCTACACTCCCCATTCCTCCCAAATAAAACAAACTGGAAAAATAGATTTTACTTTCTTATTGGCTTGTAACTGACAAACATCCCTTTGATAAGTTTCTCCTTTCATATTTCAACAAAGAGGGAGAAGACAATAAAATTACTCTTGAGATTGTGGTGGATGAGAAACACTGTAGTGCTGAGTCTACCAAGGTCTGGAATCAGATATGGTTACTGAGAGCTCACATTCTTTGGCTATCTACCCTTACAAAGTTTGTCCTTTTCTTTTATACATTTAACATTACGTAAAAGAGAAACCAGGTCTAAAGAGATATTTTTTGGTTTTAAGAATAACAAAAGCTGTGAAAAGGTTAAAATTAAACTAGGACATACATGCAGTTTGTCAAGTATTAAAGAAGCCCAGGTAGAGGCAGAACAAATTAATTAACTTGAAATTCTGAATACAGTGTCTGTACTTCTCTTTCTAGAGGGTAAGGCGGAGATGGTGGTAGTAATATTACAGCAAGTTAATCTAGGGTGTTCATTTCATTGTTAGCAGATGGAATTATTACATTCAACTAAAATATCACATCTAATTATTATGCTGATAAATTTTCACTGGACTGAACAGTTCTTTTATACTTATGTAGTTTTGGGTTTGATTACAATGAAAACCTTAAGGAGTGGATATTTGTTCTTTCATGCCTAACACTATGCCATAGTAGCAGCTCAATAAATTCATATTGATTATGATATTGGCAAATAATTAGTCTTCTGTGATTTCTCCATGACTCTTTCTATTAATGTTGAATTCTTAATCCAACATTGTGGCCAGCTACATTGATGCAAAATATTAAATTAAGGGTTAGGCAACATGTCTGTCTTTATCTTCATTCAGATTTTGCTGTACTTAACTCACATAGCTAATGCTTGTGAGAGCTAAGAGTTGCAATATCAACATATTTGGAATATGTTTTTTTACAAGTTTTTTGTATGCTCATTGAAAATGTCCAGTTGATGCTTGAAGCTTCTTGCTGTAGCTGAAAAGAAATAATGTAAGTAGGAAACATGAAGTGAAAATAACAGTCTCTAGTAATAGAATTTCCAGAGGTGAAGTGCTTGCAAAATTTGTCAGACTAACAATATAGGAGACCAATGGTTTAGGCATTATTCTTATATGATGAAGGAAAAAAATTACTATCAAGATTCCCGTCTAGTAACTGCATCAAAAAAAAAAATCTGATGTTGGAGTATGAGTAAGGCATAAACTGAAATGTGTAGACTGATTTTTGAAGTCAATGAACATCTATAATAAGCAATGATACATGACCAACAGTAAAAATACTTAGATAACGCTAGATTATTTGGAAGTCTTTTATATACTTAGACAAAAAAAATTCAAAAGATGCAATATAATATAGCAGGTTTAAAAAGTTTTTAAATTGCACAATATAGCATAGATGTATAAGATTTATAGAAACATACATAAAAATATGTATACATCTTATATAAATAATATTTAATGTGAAAGATTGTATAAAACATATATATGCATATGTATACTATTTGTATGTGTGTATACATATATACATAAACACACAAAGTTTTAGGAACAGTAACAAACCACTATTCCCATTTCCATGTTTAAAATACAGAACATTAGCAGGATACTGGAAGTACTCTATGCATTCTAAATCTCATCTTTCTCCTTTCCTGTTACACTTCTTGCACCTTAACCCTTATCTTGAATTCAGAGTCAGTCATTCCCACTTATCTTTGTGCTTACCAACTCTGAGTAAAACCCTAAACAATTGATTATTAATATTATTTGTTTTGAACTTTGGAAAAAATGAGCTGATTCTACATAGATATGATATAATTTTGTCATTTAGGAACATGTTTGTGAGTTTCATATAGGATGGTTTCTTTCAATCAATATCTGCTCTTACTGTGGCAACACAGATACTTATCTGGTCCACCGTTGTGTGGAAATTTGAGTTGCTTACAGTCTTGAGATTATTAGTGACATAGCCCTCAACATTTTTGTGCTGGGCTCTGGGTATATAAGTGCTAGAGATACTCTAGGATATATACGTAGGAGTGGAATTACTGATTTGTATGGTATGCACATATTCAACTTTACCTAATAGTACAAAATTATTTTCAAAATGATTGTACTCGTTTACCACACCCACAAGTAATTCTTGAAAGTTCTTCTTCTTCCACCCACTGAAATTAACATCCCTTGAAATTAACAGACTTTCAAATTTGTTGCCACATGACAAATTTCAAGGCCATCCCTTGAAATTAACAGACTTTCAAATTTGTTGCCACATGACTATATAATGGTATGATATAGTGATTTAAATTTGCATTTTCCTTATTATAAATGAAGGTGAATATCTCTTCACATTTATGAACCATTTGTGTTCGATCCTTTGTGAAACTTCTGTTTCTATCTTTTGTCCACGTGTTCTGTTGTGCTATTAGCTTTTTCATAAATGTTTTAAAAATATTTTTGATGGTAATCATTTGTCACTTATACATGTGACACGAAGTTGTCTCTGTGGTGTGTTTTAAAGTGAATTTTCTATAATATAATTTTTCTTTTATGGCTAGTCTCTTCTCAGAATCATAATCTATATTGTCTTATAAAAATTAAGTAGATTTGTCTTTCTTACTTAGAACTTTAATCTACTCAGAATTGATTTTTCTCTATAATGTGAGGTAGAAGTGCAATTTTATTTTTCATATGGATTGGTGCAGTATCATGTACCAAAATATTAATCGCTTTTTAATACCTGTCATAAATCAAGATTCTTACATGTGTAGTGTGTTTCTAGACTTTGTTTTTTTCTCATTGGTCAATATGTCATATCTACATGAGTGCTATACTATCCTAATTACTATATTATTATAAAATTTTTTGATAACTGAAAAGCCAAGTCTCCCAACATTGTTTTTCTTCTTTATGAGTGACTTATCTCCTAGCAGTTCTTTGATATACACCTTAGAATTACTTTGTGAATATGTAGCTTTTGAATGAAACTGTATTGACTTTAAAGAGCAGTTTTGGGAGAGATAGTTGATGTTTAAAATATTAACATTTTATTGTATAGCCCATAATTGAGGTCTTTAATATTAAAAAATGTTTCTTCTTGTGCATTTTCTTGTTTGTAGAGACTTTTTTATTTGGCCACTACTGTAAATAGTGTCTTTAAGATGATATTTTCTGGGTTTTGTATCTAATTTTTGTATTCTTCAGTATTCTAATAGTGTAAATTATTTTGCATTTTCTACATAGAGAACTTTGCCATCCACTACTAATGGCAGTTTTTGTTTTCACCCATTATTAATTTTTGTATATTTTTCTAGCCTTACTGTACTGATTCAAATTTGTAATACATGTTTGAAGGGAAGTGGTGATAGCAGGCACTCTTGTTCTGTTCTTAAGAAACTGTCTAAACATTTACAGCTAAGTATAATATTTATTTTAGGTTAATATTTATATTATTTTATATATTTTATGTAATACTTATTTTAGGTTAATATTTATTTGAAGTTTAGAAAATTACCTGCTATTAATAACTTCTTGAGTTTTCTTTTTATACCATAAATCAACAGAGAATTTTATTATTTTTAAATCTTGGAGTTTCTACTCCTAAAGTAAGGTGAGGCGGCCATGTCTGTGCTTAATGAACTTCTACAGAATCCTGAAGATTCAAGTGAAGCCCTGTAGTCTGTGAATAGAGGTTGAAAACTTCAGCATCGATTTAAATGGGCCACTTAAACAGGAACACAGAATACATTTTTTTTTTTTACTTGGACAATGTATGCTCTCCCTACCTAATTATAAATGATGTCTTAATGAGATTATAAAGGCCAAACAAGCAAAAACTGACTAAGAGAGTGTTAGAGATAGAACGCTAAGTAATATACGGTAAACATTCTATGGGGACAGCTTGGGGAATGCACAAGTAGATTACTAAACCTAACACAGAACCTTGTACAGTACATAGTAACAAATGCTTTCTGATTTGTTTATTGATGAAAAAGTTCTATCATACATTAAAACAGACAATGGTAGAAAGTGTGGTAGTATACACAGATCATTGTATTCTAAATATATGGTTAGAGTAATATTTGAGATAAGTTTATTTTGAAATACATGTATTTTACAATTGTTAAAAACAATAAATAATATTAAATCACTCTAGAATTTTAGAAGAACCATTTATTAACATGTGATATGCCCATTTTTAATTATCCAAGTAGTTTCCTTTTCAGAGACACATTGAAATATTAAAAATTAGTTTTCTTGAGGCTCGTAAGGATGTATGGGTGATGATCATTACCCAACAAAAGATAGGTACAGTACATGTCAAAGTGTCTTGATAGTAATTTTTCTCTTTTAAGTAGACTGTCATTTAAACAAAAGTTCTGTTGTAGAGTTAAATGAATTGAATCTATACTTTTTACATAACGTGGTAGGATATTCAAAGTGATTTATGTTTTAATTATCCTTACTATACATATATGACAACAATGGCTATATGTTGTCTTATACAGATCAAACATAGGCCCTATTAGCTTAACTACATTTTTTTTCAAAATCTTCTTTGATGGAAATTCTTTATCTCCAATACAGTGTTGCCAGAAGCTCCCCTCTAAGCACAGCCAACAAATCATTGGGTAGAAATGAGATAGCAAGAGCAAATTCTGGAATAAAGACTGAAGTGCAAGTACGAACTTGGGAGGTGTGAGGCAGGCCAGCAGGGAAGTAGATGGAAATAATATAAAGATGGGAATGCCACTAATAAAAGTGCATTACTAAGCTAGCTTCCCTGCCACTGTGGGCCATTAGCTGAGCTCCTGCAGCAGGTCCTGTTGGAGGAAAATCTGAGTGATGTGCCTTCATGGCTGCAAGAGACAGGTCTTATATTTGGGAATCTCAACAAATCACATGCAGAACAAATAAAAGCAATTCAACACCTTGCCACCTTGTAGTAAAACATCAGAATACAGATGGCAAGGAGAAGATCTTAAATTAATGTCATCTACTATGGGTGAATGTTCTTGGGAAGAGGTGTGGACAAAGCCTGTTTATCCAGTCTTCCGATAGTATATTTAATAACATTATTCGCCCTTTACAAAACTGAATTAATTTGGATTTTTTAATGAAATAAATGCAAATAACATGTCTTTTCAGAGCTTATTTAGTCTTTTCTCATGCCTCTAACTAAAGACATATCTGAGACTGGATAATTTATAAAGGGAAGAGATTTAATTGACCCATAGTCCAGCATAGCTGGGGTAGCCTCAGGAAACCTACAATCTTGGTGAAAGGGGAAGCAAACATGTCCTTCACACGGTGGCAGCAAGGAGAAATGCCAAGCACAAGGGGCAAAAGCCCTTATAAAATCATCAGATCTCATGTGAACTCACTCACTATCATGAAAACAGCAGCATGGGGATAATCGCCATCATAATTCAATTACCTCCTACCAGGTCCCTTCCATGACATGTGGGGATTATGGGAACTACAATTCAAGATGAGATTTGGGTGGGGAAACAACCAAACCACATTGGTTACAAACCCCATTTTCAGATGATTTTTGTATTTCCAGAGGACTAGAGTGAAAACAAAGGTTAGTAGCATATCCATTGATTTATTTTGGAGTTTACCCTGCTTGTTGTTGTGGTCTAATTCTATATACCTAATTACTCTCAGTTCTAACATTATCTCACCACGATTTCAAAAACTTAAACTCAAGCTAATATTCACCGTATAACCTCCTAGACACAGTAAGAAATATTATGCCTGCATCACCCTTAGCAATGATCTTCTCCTGTTTGTGCAGCATTGTAGGAATCCTATATATAATTAACAGTTAAAATGCAAGTGCAGACATGTTCAATTCACAGATCAGAACTTTATTGGCCAGGTGAAATTGATCAAGTTATTTAATTGCTTATACTTTAGGTTTCCTCATTGCTTCTCTGTGAAACTGTATGCCCCAGTTATATCAAATCACTACTTGGTTCCTTGAAATGACTACTTTCTGTTTTGGCTTGGGGCATTCCACATGCTGCTCCCTGTAACTGGAACATGTTTCATCTCCTCTCCCACCTTTAGCCCGTTTATCTGGCTAATTTTTACTTAATTTTCAGCTCTTAATTTGTAAATCACTTCCTCGAAGAGACTTTTCCTGAGCCCTTCAATTGTTCATTGGTTAATGAAATGTCATAATAACAATCATCTCCTTTTTACTTTGATGTACTATGAAAGGAAATGAGCAAAGAGAAATCAACTAGCTTGCTCAAGGTTATAAAACCTGTTAATGGCAGAACCAAGGCATAATGCGAGGATTGTTATCTCCATTCTCTTCCATTATTTCTGTCTCAGTTATTAGTACTTCGCTCCACCCTGGTTACACTCAGCCTCTATGGAATGCTGAGACATAAAGCCTCCAGAAAGAGACTCTCTGTGTACGCCTGGGTGAAACATATTTGTTTCCCATGAAACTAACATGAAGAAATTCATCACGCCATCTAAGACATCCTGATGCCGCTCATTGCCAACAGCTCGGACAGTTTCCCTTTGCTGGGACATCAGGTACTATAATGGTAATCTGGGCCAATGCCTGTCTGCTCCACTTTTTTCTTGCTGCCAATGTTAACATGCAACCACTTTAATTTAGTTAGTTCTCCCTAAAGTTCACATGGGGAGCCTAGTATTCCTCTGTATTTCCATTTTGCTTTACAAACGATTCACTCAGCTGCCTAAGCCAGGGAGGAATCTAAGTTTCATCATAGATTGAGATTCTCTCTCTTCTCTGCTCCAAATGGAACTCCACTTGGGCTTTAGATCCTGCCATTTGTGCCGTTGCAACAACTCTCATGACCTCTTCTTCTCTATTCCTCATGCAATTGCCTTAAATCTGGCATTCACCATTGATATAACTTCTTAACAAACCTTCCCAGTTCTAGTCATCCGTACTCTTCAGTCAGTCCTTTTTTTTTTAACTTTTATTTTAAATTCAGGGGTGCATGTGCAGGTTTGTTAAGCAGGTCAACTTATCTCATGCGGGTTTGTTGTACAGATTATTTCATTAAGCCTAGCATTAAGCCTATTACCCATTAGTTATTTTTCCTGATCCTCTTCTCCCTCCCACCCTTCACCCTCCTAGAGGACCCATTGTGTGTTGTTTCTCTTTACATGTCCATGTGTTCTCATTGTTTAGCTACCACTTATAAGTGAGAACATGTGGTATTTGGTTTTCCGTTCCTGTGTTAGTTTATTAAGGAAAACGGCCTTCAGTTCCTTCCTCGTCCCTGCCAAAGACATAATCTCATTCTTTGTTATGGCTGCATAGTATTCCATAGTGTATATGTACCACATGTTTTTATCCAGTCTATCATTGATGGGCATTTATGTTGATTTCATGTCTTTGTTATTGTGAATAGCACTGCAATGAACATATGCATGCATGTGTCTTTATAACAGAACGATTTATATTTCTTTGGATATATATTCAGTAATGGGATTGCTGGGTTGAATGGTATTTCTGTCTTTAGGACTTTGAGGAATTGCCACACTGTCTTTCACATGTCAGGATTGGTATCTCCATTCTCTTCCATTTTTTCTGTCTCAGTTAGTAGTACCTAGTTCTACCCTGGTTACATTCAGCCTCTATGGAATGCTGAGACATAAAGCCTCAGAAAGACATCGCCTGTGTATACCTGGGTGAAGCACATTTCTTTCCCATGACACATTAATTTGTCAGACCATCTAAGACATCCTGACTGCTGCTCCTTGCCAGCAATGTATAAGCATACATTTGAATCTATAATTTACACTGCCACCAACAATGTATAAGAAAACCAATGATGATGTTTCTCCACAACATCACCGGGATCTATTATTTTTTGACTTTTCAATAATAGTCATTCCGACTGTTGTGAAAAGGTATCTCATTGTGGTTTTGATTTGCATTTCTCTAATGATCAATGATGTTCGGCTTTTATTCATGTGACTGTTGGCCATATATATGCCTTCTTTGAAAAGTACTCATATCCTTTGCCAATTTTTTAAGGGAGCTTGTACTTTTTTTGTAAATTTGTGTAAGTTCCTTATAGGTGCTGGATATTAGATCTTTATCCAGTGCATAGTTTGCAGAAAAGTTCTCTCATTATGTATGGTTGTTAGGCTATTTATTGCTGCTTCAATTTCAGAGCCCATTACTTGTCTGTTCAGGGATTCAATTTCTTCCTGGTTTAGTCTTGGTGTATGTGTCCAGGAATTTATCCATTTCTTCTAGATTTTCTAGTTTATGTTCATAGAAATATTCATAATATTCTCTGATGGTTGTTTGTATTTCTGGGGGATCAGTGGTAATATCCCCTTTGTCATTTCTGATTGTGGCTATCTGGATCTTCTCTTTTTTCTTCTTTATTAGTCTAGCTAGAAGTCTATATACTTTATTAATTTTTTTAAAAAAACAGCTTCTGGATTTTTTAATGTTCTGAATGGTTTTTCATGTCTCAATCTCTTTCAGTTCATCTCTGATTTTGGTTATTTATTATCTTCTGCTAGCTTTGGGACTGATTTACATTTGGTTCTCTAGGTTTTTCAGTTGTGATTTTAGGTCGCTGATGGGATTTTTCTAACTTTTCGATGCAGGCATTTAGTGCTGTTACTTTCCCTGTTAACACTACCTTAGCTGTGTCCCAGAGATTCTGATATGTTATATCTTTGTTCTCAATAGTTTCAATGTACTTCTTGATTTCTGCCTTAATTTTACTATTACCCCAAAGTCATTCAGGAGCAGGCTATTTAATTTCATTGTAATTATATGGTTTTGAGTGACCTTCTTAGTCTTGATTTCTAATTTAATTGTGCTTTGTTCTGTGAGGCTGTTTCATACAATTCTGGAGGCTACAAGTCCAAGATCAAGGTGTCAGCTGAGGGTTTTTTTTCCCAAACACTTCTAGATATTAAGAGAGTATATACATGGTTATTAAAGTTCACTTAATCTGGTGTATATTAAAATAAAATGTATTTATATATGATAGATTCAAAATATGTAATACATAAAATATCATAAACAAGTCCAAAAAGGAATATACAAATATTTCATTAGAATAGGAAATTTTAACATATATTTTAAAATAATTGATAATTTATGCAGAAAAGGAAATAAGGTACAGGTAATTAAAAAGCATAATTAATACATTTCATGCAATGGAGATATATACATATATCTCCACACACTCAGTTTTCAATAGCTGCAGAGTGTATTCTTTTCTTTAAAAATCCCCATTTTATTGAGGTGTAATTGACATACAAAAAGAAAAATAACAAACAGTAGGAGGAAAGTTTTGGAGGTAATGGATAGCTTCATGGCGAAGATTATGGTGATAGTTTCAGAGAACACAGTATTTTCAAGAAGACATGGAACATTTATGAAAGCTGATCACATATTTAGATATAAGGCAAGCCTTGAAAACGTTTTCAATGTTTGTTATGATACACACAATGATCTGTGATTATTGTGTGAATAAGTTATGTATCAACCGCAAAACTGTACTTTTTTAAAAAAAACTCAACAATATTGAAAACAGCATATATTTGGAAATTAATAAAATTGCTTCTAAATAACTCAGAAATTAGAAAATGTATAGAATCTACTGATCATTTTGCTGTATATGGAACACATGGGACCCAGGTAATGTAGGGACATTTACAGCTTTAAAATGCTATACTAGAAAATGAACTTAAAATATCTAAATTAAATAAAAAGATAAAAAGAAGAAACTAGATTGATAATATATTATATAAGATTATTAATTTATAAAATTGGAAACATACCTGCAATAGAAAGGATCGCCAAAGCCAAGAGTTGGTTGTTGAATAGATTTTGGTGCGATTGGTCAAGAATTCAGACATTACAAAGTTAACAAGAAGATATTATCAACCATTTGGTGGTGATTAATGTGAAAACAGGTAAAACGGACAAATCTGTAGAAACATATAACATTAAATTAACTGAAGAAAAATATTATATTTAAATAAATCTGTAACCTTTTATAAAGGTGAATTAATATTTACAATATTTCCTACCCAAGAAATGCACATAACCAGTGATTTTTAACAGGGAGTCTACCAAGTATTCAGGAAAAAAATTCACACTACACAAATTATTTCAGAGTGTCAAAATTTAGAGCCCTTTCTGACTTACTACATAAGGCTAACATATTCCTGATAACAAAACCTGACAAGAGCTATTTCTGAAAGGAGGTTTTCAGGTGAATAATATTATGATTATAAATGCAAAAGTTCTTAAAAGTACAATATTAGAAAACTGAAAATTACAAGTTTAAAAAATACATCAAGGGATAAAAGATTGATTCAATATATGAAAGTCAATTAATTTAATTCAACACATTGAAATGTCAGTGAAAAAATATAAGAACTTGTTAAATATCCAATATAATTATCAGAGTTTATTTTACTACATAATGCATATAATATTTCTTAATAGCAAAAATCAGTCATTACGATATGATGCCATTTTGCAAAAATATATTTATTGAAAAGTAATATGATCTAGGAATGGAACCCAAAATTCTAATTCTAGGATTTGGTCTATAGAACTTTTCTAAGTCTGTCACAAGGTGGCCCCAAATCCATATTCTTCATGGCTCCATATTTATGGAAAATGAATCAAACAGCAAAAAGAAGGTATTACAGCAAAAATCCAAGATAATAATAATCCCACTTAATAATCAGTTGTCCACTTGGATAAAAGAAGAGAGAAAAACAATCTTCTTATATTTGAAATGAGCAGGGGAGCTGATAAATGCATCAAGGTATTTTTCTTCAAGATTAGTCTCAACAAAAGTAATAAATAAATAATCCTTTTGATATTCAATGTTTCAATGAGCACACAGCCTAGGAATATGCAGGCTTGGCTGAGAACAATCTGTAATCTTTACCTTTTCCTTCTTTTATATTAACAATTACTTAGTTTTTGACCTTGCCTGAGTACTTGTAAAACAGTTTCAGAACTCTGCCTTCTTTATTCTGTTCTATCTGTCATACAAAGAAAAACTGTAGATTATAAATCATATAAGATCCTGTCAGGAAAGCCTCAGATTAAAGGTCTTATATAAAATCCTGACTAATTCATTCATTTCTTCTTCTTTCCTCTTATCTCAGAATCCCTGAAGTCTTAAGATGGCACCACAAAAATATCTTTTCAGACAGTGAGAAATTCTTTCAAGGGTAATACAATGCTAGAGAAAATGCCTGGCTACTGACGGCAACTGATAGATCATATTTGAATAAATAGTAAAACAATTAGTACAGAAGATTGATATTTTAGTTTAAATTAATAGTGGTATAGCTTGAACAAATCACTTTAAGATGATAATATTTTATTCGTGGGGGTTTTTGAGAATAAGTAAGATAGCAGGTACAGTTCTGAATATTGTGCCTGGTATATGGAGAAAACTTAATGCTACTTTTTGTCATTGTCACCGCTTTCATTCAGAATACAATGGAATAATGGAAATAATTAATTTAATTGTCAGTGGAAAGAGCTAAACGTATCCCTGCTTATATTCTCAACTGATTCTGAATTGGGCTTCAGACACCAGCTCTAAATGGTATATCTTCGAAGCCTGTTTGTTTTTATGAAGGAAAGGATAGTAAGAAGTGATGGACGGTCCCACTTTGCTTGAAACAGCACAGTCTGGAATTTAGTAGGATGGTCTGAGTATACTTCAGCAAAAAATATAGAAAATTCTAATTTTTGAGTGAGTTCATAGATTTTTAAAAGTAAATGAGAGAGGCTTGATTTGATTGTGCACTGTCTACTAATAATTTTATTTTTGCCTCAGGGAAAGGAAGCAGAAATTACGTAATTGTTGAACTTAGAAATCTTCCAAAGTCTCTCCTGCTTCTGCCTGACAAAGAAGAAGGTAAAATTAGACAATCTAATGGTAGTATAGATAAATCACAATTCATAATCAATTCTGATTCGTATTATCCTCAGAATTTCCATTACATTATTTAACACAAATTGTTAAGACTCTATTGCCTGTTCGTTTATGGCAAGGATATTTACAACTAGCCATCAAGACCAAGGCCTTAGACAACATTTGTAACATTGCATGTAGAGTGCAGGTTTTATATTTTCCATGCATTTTAAAGAAAGCTGTTCAGTGTTTATTGTCCAAGATAAATGTGTTATGAAAACATGGAGACATTCATCAAAAATGTTGTTGTATAACTGAAACATTTCAAGGTGGATTCAAATACAAAATTTATACCTGACCTTTTGAAACTTGCCGATAGCGTCATTATACTTTTACAGGCTAAAGATTGGAAAAAGACTGTCATAAGTGGTTAGTTATATACATATATACATACATGCATACCATACATACCAATATACAGGTATATATGCACGAGGTACTCTGCTGCATAATTTTTGTATATTATTGCTTCTAATTTTAACATCGATTTTATAGTACAAGTGCTATTATTATCCCTATTATCCTAGACGAGGAAATCAAGAGCTTGATGTGCTAGATTAGTAGTGTCTAAAGTGTTTGCCAGTATACTATTTGTTCATGTAATAATTGATGCATGCAAAAGAAACTTACCAAAGATGTAAAGAATAAAGCTTAATAAAAGCCATAATAAAAACAAACACCCATAAATGCACATCATGAACATTGGAACTAGACCTTTACCAATATTATTGACTTTTATGTGCTCTTCCACTATTCTGCACCTCTGCGTCCAACCAGGGTTAACTACAGTCCTAAATTTTGATATATTCTTTGAGTAAGAAGTGTAGTTATTTTCTAAAACTATCCTAATAATGAATTTACTTGTGACACTTATTTGGCTTTCATAAAACTACATAGATGTTTTGGCAATCATAGATTTAATATAAATAGTGTTAATATAATTACTGGATTTTATACTTTCTCTTAGAATTCAGCAGCGGGTATGGTGGTTTTAATTTAGTAGTTAATCATGATTTTTTAACAGTCATTTACTTACTACTGAATCATAAAAAAGATGAGTTTGGTGTTATTAAAACATTTTAGTTTTCCTAAAATTGGCCAAATTTTAGATAAATATAAAAATATTTAGTTTTCCTAAATTTGCCAAAAGCTCAGATTGAACAAGAGTAACATCAAATATGTTTTCCCAAAATCTTTTGGCCACTTTATTGTGTTGTCAATGGGAATGCTGAAAACTAGTAAACCCAAAAAAGAGTTTCTGCTGTTTGTATGTCAGAACCAGCCGACTGCAGAAATGTCTTTCAGCTTTTACTTTGGTTACTCTTGCAAAATGCCTGCTACTTGCAGGCACTAACATATTATATCATTCAATATTTTCTATCTGAATTATTGATAGAATTGAAAGATGGCCCTTATTAATCCCTGCTCAAATATTTATTGAACATCGACTAAGTGCCAGAAACTACTCAAAGTTGGAGCTTCAAATATAAAAAAATATAATTCAAGAAATCAGGACAAAAATTTAAAAAGACATACATGAAACTGCCCATTTAAAAATTCATTAAATGAAACATTTACAAAAACAAATGGAATTCAGGACATAATGGAGTCTTAAAGGAGTTTTTGTAGGCATTGTGAGTCTCTGGGATTCTGGATCATGATTCTTTGTGTCAGGAAGCTACTGCATTGAGCAGGTATCAATAGAGTGAATGCTGTGCACTGCATGTTACTCTTTCCCACGTCATCCCTTATAGCCAAGAATGTCCACGTGATGATTTATAAAGGTGCACAGCCCTTTGATGAAGGCACGAGAGCAACTGAAGGGAAAATATGAGGGGAGCCTGGAATAGCTTTTTATTCCAGAAGGCAAGGAAGTGCTCAGAAACCCAGAAACAGGAGTAAGCTTGAAGGAATGCTTTTCTTGGCAAAGGGGAGATGTGAGCATAGAAGTTAGGAAACTGAGGAAGTTAGCCAAGTAGATACCTGGTGGAAGAGGATTCCAGGCAGAATAAATAGTCATAAAATGGAAGCATGGCTGCTGTGAATTTAAGGAACAGGGAGGAGCCCCAGGTGGCTGAGGTGAGTGAGCATGGGAAAAACACTGTTGAAAACACTATCAGGGAGGGAATAGGGAACCACAGGATGTAAGGCCTTGTGACTCATCTCTAAGGATTTAGACTTAACTCAGAGTGAGAGGAGTACCAACAGGGGATTTTGAACAGAGCAGAATCGTAGTTTGACTTATATTTTGGAAGGATTGCACTGGCAGGTGTGTTAAGAATAGATACAGATGAGCTCAAGATACCAGTTAGAAGCCTATTGCAATGATTCAGGTGACTGAAGATGGTGGCTCAACCCAGGTGAGTTGCAGTGAAAGTGGTTATGAAGGTAGAACCAACAAGATTTTTTGTTGGATTGGATGTAGAGTGTGGGAAAAAGAGAAGAGTTCAGGATGACCTTAAAGTTGGCCTATAATAATATTGTAGGCAACAGATACATGGATAGAGAAAACAGAGCTGGAGTGATCAGGTTGGATTCAAAACACATTGAGAAATAAAATTTATTAGAATTGGAGATGAAATTTTTATCTTAAATTTAAATTCGGGTATTTACTTATTTAAGAAATGCCTAATGAAACATTCTACCTTTGTTTCTAAAGCCTCCCAAAATCAATTGCCTCTTGCAAGTAACCTTGAAGTAGCTGTCTCATTTCTCTTGCTATGAGTCATCAATTTATTCTGTGCATTTATTAATGTCTTACATAGTACTTATAAAAGATAAATATTAGGAGATATAAATCCTAATGTTGTAATTAAGTATAAAAGAGAAGGAAAATTAGCTCAAGAACTCCTTTGTGTGTGTGTGCAAGTACATGTGTGTTTAGTAATATATAATTTTTTCTTTTCTAGCTCCTTTTAATTGACCTCTTTCTCTCTTTTTCCAGTTGGGAATCAGACTTGACTGGGAAAACTGGGATAAGTCGATAGGGGTTTTTGGTCATTTTCATAATAACCTGGAATACTTTTGTAAGTGTTCTTAGGCAAAATTTCAAACTCAAAAAATGTCAAACAGGTTTTTTTTGGGTTAGCTTTCACCCCCATTCCCAAGCTGTTTTGCCTTCTCCTCATCCTCGCATGTCTGGAACCTAGAGCTTTGTTACTTCTCTCTGGAAGATCAGCGACTGTCATGAAGATACACCTTACCTTCCAAATAAAAGTTGCTCATCACTCCTCATGCCCAATCCCCCTCCATATTAGTGCCAAAGACAAAATAAGCCATTAATCTCTCTATAACACTTGACCCTAAGATACAAATGAATGAACCAAAGATTTATCAAAGAACTTTAAAGAGAATTTGTAGAACAAAATGCTGTCTCTAACAGAAAAGTAAGTGGGGTTATATTCTTATTACAGACTCTCTTAGCAACACCCAGACAACACACATACACAAACCCAGAAAACACACACACACACTCTCTCTCTCTCTCTTTCCCCCATGCATCCCTATAGAATCCTTTGCTCCCACACCACCCCTTTCTTCTCTCCTAGACTCTATTTTCCTATACAGCTTTAGTACAGTAGAGGCTTATGCTTATGTTCTAACAGGGTACCAATAAATGACATTTCTTATTTTCTTGGAGCGTCCTATGGATTCATACATTGTTTTATTGGAAGGAATATACCATTGTAAATCTAGGAGGCAGCATAGTGTTGACTTGGACAGAATGAGACTAAGAAAGTCATGTAAAGGGCTAACAGTCTACTCGGTATTTTAAGAAATGATTTTGTTTCCCCCACTTAGAAATAGTTTTATTTCCCTGCATCAGAATGGAATTATTAGATCAATGTATAAATGATCATTCTCTCTTCATTTGTAGTCAATACATTTTTCCAACTATAACAAAATACAACAACTAATAAAAGTACTTTAGATCAGCGGTCCCCAAACTTTTTTTGGCATCAGGGACTGGTTTTGCGGAACACAATTTTTCCATGGATGGTGAAGCTGGAGGAGTGGTTTTGAGAATGAAACTGCTCCACATTAGATCATCAGGCATTAGTTAAATTCTCACAAGGAGCTTGCAACCTAGATCCTTTGCACGCAGTTCACAATACGGTTCATGCTCCAATGAGAATCTAATGCCATCAGAGACGAAGCTCAGGCAGTAATGCTGGCTTGCCTCCTGCTCACCTCCTGCTGTGTGGCCCAGTTCCTAACAGAGCACAGTCTGATGGCCTGGGGATTGGTTATCCCTGCTTAGATTATAAACACAAGAAAATGTAATGGAATTAGGCCCATTCCTGATTAAGTATCAAAGAGTCTCCCAGTGCTATTAACACTGTCTGTAATCCAGGATACAGAAAAGTGCTGGGTGGCTCCATTACAGATGGAGAAATTGTCTAGAGAGAGCAGGAGGATTCTCAACATAATCTTCAGAATCATAAAAAGGAATGAAGGGTCTCTGACTCACTGTCTGGTGTTTTCCAAAGGCAGACCACATTTAAATGTTTAAATTCATAGCCAAATGCTTCCAAACACAACTAACCACAAAGACTATGAGGGAATTAGGTCACTTGGGGAAAAAACACAAGAATTGTAACCTCTTGAGCAAGTGTTAAACATACCCCAGAATTATGGTGGTGTCTTAACTTTGTTTGCAGCAACATAAAACTAAGAAAAGTGAGAGGCAGAACATTGGGGACAGTACTATACTAAGACTAAACCAAAATATGTGCTTTGGGCTAACTGGCTACTTCTGAAAAGAGAAGACAACACGGGACTAAGGAAATGAAAACCAAAGAGCTTTAAAATGGGCAATTGCAAAGTGGAAAAATACATGTTTTTATAATCTATAGAACACCCAGAAAAATGTGTTTTTGTAGGCAGGAAATTTTTTACTTTTTTTTTTTTTAAGAATTGTCAAAAATTTCACTCTCCTAAAATCACAACCTGAAACAAGGACTTGGGTCTTCATAGCTGATTTGTGAGGATATCCAAGACACAAAATGAGGGGTGAAACTTGGAGGAGTGGAAAGCTGGTATAAATGGATGTCTCACTGAGTGGCTGCTAAGAGCAAGGACCTCCATTCCTCTGGAATTTGTAGGGAGCACACAGAATGCTTTCTGGAATTGTTTGCGTTGAAGGCCTGGAGTCTGGAGCATGTAACCATCAGTATTCCTTGCCCAGTGGTTGAGGATTGCTCGCAGGGGCATGAACTCTCCTCCTCTACTTGTGACTCTTTTTCCATACTAGTCAAGCAGACTTCCACTATGTTGGGGAATGCTCTGAAGCAGAATGCGGAAATATGCCTGATCTTACAGTGGGCAGCTATCAGTGCAGGATGAATCTGAGGTTTTCTGTAGCTCCTCACTGCAGTTGTGACTAAGATTAAAGGTAAGTTTGGGGTATGTGATGGGGAGGACAAGAAATGATGTCATAGTCGGCATCACTCAGACTTGCATCACTCATAGTCTTGCATTACTCCAATTTACAGAAGCGCCATATTGCATTTTCTTGGTCACTTCATTTTAGAGAAACAAGTTACACTCACAACTACTGCACCTGGTCATTAGGTCATCATCAGTATTTATCATCTCCCTCCTTCAATCCATTCTAGATTTTCACTGTGTTTTGTTAGACATTGAAATGATTCAATTTGCTTATCTGGTAGGGTGACCTAAAACTTTCATCCCTAAGGGGTTTGAGCTCTTGGTTGTCTTGCCTTTATCTAGCTACAATTCCTGAAATCACTTATTTATCATTTTCCTATGGCATGGAAACATCACAAGTCCCCATAAGTGTCGATGATCTGAACTCTTCCTGACAATCTGAGTCAATTACATCAAACAGTATAACTTCTTTATTCATCTTCTGGTCCTTAAGTATGAGGAACCCAAAGTGACCAGGTGGCTTTAAGTTCAATGGAACACTTTCTGTGTGTCCTGGTACCAATATTCTTCTCTCCCTAGGTCATCAGTAAACATCCCTTCAAAACAGTAGTTAGGATTGTTCCTATTTGATCTTTTCCTGACCAATACTCTGTGGGTTACACTATTGCAAATTCCAGGCATTTTGTTCTGCAATATCCCACTTTTCTTCATTAACGAGGACTTGATTTAAAGCCACATTGTGAAGTTTTTGTGCTTTATTACAAACAAAAAAGTGACTGATACTTTAAGAAAGCAATGGGAAAGGAGAAAAATACAGAGAGAATTTAAGACCATGTTACCTGTAGCTCTCAAGCTGTTTTGTTCCTCCTTTAGGCAGCTGGAATCATGGGAGAAAGAGTTTACAAACAATGTCTGGACAACGGGACTGAGATTTACTTGTACCTCAAGGAAACATCTAGCTATTTTGATTGGTTATTTTGAGATATTATTCTCTGTTTTATTATAGCATTCACAGATTTTTCACTTTGAATAAGCCAAAGCTCATTAACCTACATCTCTCTAAATTTTGTTGAATTTGAAATTTTCTACTGCTGATAGCCAGATCCAAACTGTTGAATATTAGGGCAGTTATATGTAAGTCACTACGGTTGCTCAGCAGTGAGAACTTCAAATTGATTGTGCACGTCTCATCATCAAATGCAAAATAGTGGCTATACTTGGAATGCAATCGGGAGGGATAAAAAGGGCTTCAACAGCAGTAGCAATATTTTAAGTCTTAAGGACGATGATAAATGTACAGCTATTTATTAGATTAGTTTTATACAATTTTAAATTTCTGAAAATGTTATAATAATTTTACACCACTTGATTAAAAAAGAAAAGTCTATGTAATCTTTTATGATTATTTACTGGTTAATGCTAAGGATGTCTTATTAGTTCTATGCCCACTTAGAAATGATAATTAGTAAAATAATATGATAGCTCTTGCAGGGTTTTCATGCAAGCTGTTATTCATTTACTTAACAGGAATGAATATTACATGCCAAGAAGAAGTAGCACTATTATGGAAGGATAACTTTTTAATATACCTTTTACCCTCATTTCATGTATTGTTTCCTTTGCTCTGAGCTCTGATGTAATACAATAAACCCATAGGGCATTGCAAGGATGTCAAGCTTAGACAAAATATTTGAAAAAAGTGAGGTTTGAATAGGGGACTTCTAGAATAGCAGTTCTCAGCTGGGGTGATGTTGCCCCCAAAGGGACATTTGATAAAGTCCAGAGACACTTTTCATTATCATGACTTAGGGAAGGGGGTTGCTACTAGACCTATTGAGTAGAGGCCAGGGATGCTGATAAATATTTTATTATAAATAGAAGAGCCCCTCTCAACAAAGAAGTGTCTGGTTTAAAATATCAATAGTTCTGAGGTTGAGAAAAACTGATACAAGACAAGAAAGTTTTTGCTGGACTGAGGGTGGTGTGGATTGAAAGAGAGGATTGTCACATAATAGATATTGTTGGATCTAGGGAGAGAGAATCCCAGAAGAGAGCTTAAAAAGTGATGAAACTTGAGCTAGACTTGTGAGATCTGATAAAAGCAGTTTCCTGAGAAGTCTGTGCAGAGAAGACTTTAGATGGCCTTTCTGAACATTTCTATGCCCCAGAAATACCATGGAAGAAATATAATCATATACATCCTTTCATCCTGTTGCAGCAGCTGTAGAGAGTGTCAATGTACCTAAGAAATTCAGGCATTTAAGAAATGTGTACATGTTTGTGGATGCCAAGTGTTTGTGGACAGACAAATAATGACAGTGTTGGCCAGGAAGTTTACCCCCACAATCTCATTTTTGTGTGAATTAAAAAGAAATCTCAAGTGAGACTGTGTATGTACCACCCTGGTAGAATAGGGTTTAGCATAGGAATCGTTCTGAGTCACAGAAAAATAAAAAAAAGGTATATTTTGTATATACCTGAGCCTATGGGCTGAAATTTTAAACCACTTCATCATAAATTATGTTACTGAATTGATATCTTAATTGAAAATTAAACCAAAGCTAATAAATGATGTGCATTAATTCAAACATTACCTATATCTTTGAAGATGCTCCACAGACCTCGGTTCTTACCATTCTCTACTTGTGTGTAGGAATGTTCACATTTCAGATAACAAGTAAAGACAGGGAGGTTTTCCAACTACTAGTAGACATGTTTTAATGTGGAGTCCATCTATGAGGAAATTCTATTTTCTTTCACTCTAGTATTACTTGATTTTATTACCTGATTTACCATGGTGTTAGTGAATTCTGTCTTTACACAGCCCATGCTGACTTGCCTGAAATCCAGACATGTTGATCTGCTCATCTCCAGACTAAGGTTGAGATTCTGTTTTGAAAATCCCAGGAAACCATAGATCACCCTTGTTTTTAGAAAGCTCAAGTTTGTCCCTCAAGTTTTTGATGAATATTTTGCCAGAATAAACCTTTGGAAAATATATCACCTATTTTCAAACTTCTGTCTGGCTAAGACCCTACATAGTGTCTTCCCACCCCCTGCAGAATACATGTAGGCTCCTCCCTCCAAAAGTAGGTCATTAACCTATCTTTGTCTTACCTTTCAGTAGTGTTTCGTTAGTAGATTGACATGTATCTTTAGATTGTCAGGAAATTTGTATTCATATTCAAGTGGATATTGTCTTTAATTATGTAATTATATCCTTACCAGTCAACTTGAATCACCTCCAGCCATCACCTATACATCATAATCATTGTACAAACACACATACACATACACAAACATAGTGTGTAGCATATCTTGATTACACTTTGACATATTTTATGATTGTCCTGGTCAAGAAAGACTGTCAAAATTTCACTATCTCTGAGAATTCAATTCAGAATCTGAAATTGCTGTTCTATAATGAATAATATTTCTACCAGAATGGCTTCTTTTGATATTCCCAGGAGACCTATGCATTAATTGTGGAGCATTCTAACATAAAATGTACAAAATATTTTGTAGAATCTCACTCTCCCTGCTGTCAGTCTTTCTATTATAGTATAGAAATCAATATTTAACCAATATTTATTTCACAGTTACATGAGACCCTTAAAACGGTCTTGCAAAAAGAGAGACATAAATGTTGATAGTTCTTGTAAATAGCCATAAAAATGATTGCCTATAAAAGGTTGCATACTTATTGCAAATGAGATGCTTATTGGCAATCATTATCATAGGTAGTTGTATCTTTAAATGAAAGTCATCTTGTATTACTGTAGAGTAAAAGTCTAAATTGTAGACTTTTCTATTTTAGGTTTGTGTTGCAATATCAAACCATGTTCTTAAACAATCGCAGAATTTCCATAAACCAATAAAAGGATGATTCAAAAGGTTAAATACCCTAGGTCACAAACTATTTACATATGAATGTTTTAAAGTTATTTCAAAGTGCTATTTTTAAGGACATTTATATTAATTGGTAAATAAATATATCGTGCAAAATTGTTTGATCCCTGACTCTTCTCTGAAGTGTCTCAAGGCAACTCGCTGAGTTCAAGAAATGTTTCAAAGCAGATTTTAAACTGGTTCAAACAGATGTATTATAAGGACTTTAAACATTCTTTGGCGTTTACTTTCTTTGAATCCCTAATGCAGAAAAGAATTTAATACTGGGACTTTTAGCTAGCTGAATTTTATTCCATTGCTTTATGGAGTGTAAATCCTAATGTGTCTGACTCCAGCCATGATTGTGGCCACTTAACCATCCTCAGACTGGCCAGTCCCTGATTACTTCCATGGCCTAATGGTTGGTTCAAAGTTTTATAGGTTTGATTTGATTAATTACATGGATACAGGGTTTGAGCAAAACCAGATGAAAGAATTGGACTGTGTTGTTGATTCAACGGGTACATGGAAACAGCAGAAAAAGATAATACACTAAATCAGCAGCAGATGTCCAAAAGTTACAACATAATTCATAACATTCAGTATAAAACCTGTATTGTTATTCAATATACAAAGGGTGAATGATTGTGATATTACTATAAAATTCTGATCTACAAATGTGAAAATATGTATTACAAATGAAGGTGATATAAGTAAGCCATTTGTTGGTAGCTACTGAAATTTAAGTGAAATGAATTTCTACATTTAATGCAGTACTGATTTCTACATCCACTGAGGCAGATAGGTTCTCTTTAGAATGCATTTACTGTACGTTTTCTTTTTCAAGAAAGTTAGTTTGCACATAATAATTGTACATGTGTATGGAGTACACTGTGATGTTTCATTACAGGTATATAATGTGTAATAATAAAATTTGAATAATTAGCATATCTGTCACCTTAGACATTTATTGTTACTTTATGGCAAGAATATTCAAAGCCCTCTATTCGAGCTATTTTGTAACATACAATATATTATGGTTAAGTATAGGTTTTTGTCCATTTTCTATAAGCCAGGCAAACTTGGGAATATGCAGATATGGTTTATGTCATTGAAGAGTTCACAGTCTAGAAAAAATAGAAGAAGATTTTATAATACGTATATATAAAAAATGTTGGAAGGCTCTCCAAAGTTATTCCAAACTGAAATTCCCAAATATTCTCCTCCTTCTCTACAAAACAGACGAAATAACATTACCTAACTCTTAAGGCTGTTGTGAGAATTAGATGCATTATTACACATGAAGTGTTGAAAAGAGTACCTGACATGTGCTCACTGTTGGCAGTTATTAGCTCTTGTTATCCCTATAAAACCTCCACCGTTCCCTTTGTTCCTTCCTTGTTAAGATAGTAGAAGCTACCATTTAATGGATGCCTACTGTATGCCACACATTTTACCCCAAGTTAATATTTCATTTTCACCTTCCTCTAACTCTTAGAAATAGCTACCATTCATCTTGACTTATACATGAGAAACTTAGTTCGAAATTTGATAATTTGCCCAATTTTAGCTCTGGTAAATCCAGAGCTAACATTCAGACTAACTTTTCTACTAAACATACAGCCCCATAGATAGAGAACACTATAGAAACAGTGGGATTAAATTCTTTAGCTCTCCAGATCTATTCTCTGGGAGGACAGGCTATTTCAATACACTCTTTGCTCCCTTTTGGAACAAAGGAAGACACTGAGATAGAGACTTGTGGCAACATGTAGGGCAATGGAAACATATACAGAGTCAATTCAATGCGCTGTTTAAACATTTTCTCCTTTTTTCCCACTGGTTTGTAGAGAAGAGAAGATTATGGTCCTCAGCAAAAGGAGAAAAAGTATTTAAGCATTAAGTATTGTGAATTCAGTGTTTTTCAGAAAAGTCTATATTTCTAAGCATATTATGTCACACTTATAAAACACTACTAATAAGCTCAATTCATTTCAGAGAACTAAACAATCAGGAGAGCACTGGTTCAGTGTAATCCATAAGGAACACGTATGAATAAAGCCACAGTGAAGAGACATGCTTTGCTTGGGCAAGAGCTACACTTATTTCCTTGAGCAATGTGCCCTTCATCAGGTTTCCTTCATATCTTTCTCAAAGCAAACCAAATATGATTAAATTGAATTTTCAACAAGACTCAACTGTCTTATTGTATAGGCAGGTGTATCTGTTTTTATTGTTTTAGAATTTAAATACTTATATAATAAATACATTAATTATTATAACTAATAAATAAGATATTATATAATTTTTAATAAAAGTAGTGAATACCTAAAACTTATCAAATGGTTAACCATATGCCAGCATTGTTCTAAACATGTTACATTATTTGATTTACTCTTTAGAGCAACTGTGTGAGATAGATATTATTACTATCCCATTTTCATAGATGAGGAAACTCAGGTCAAAAGAATATAAGTAAAATGCCCAAGATCACAAAGATGGTAAAATATACAAGATCTTAAAAAGTTACTAAAAATGAGAAACCAGACAGCCAAATACAGATCTTAAGTTTTCAAGCATTATGTTATAATGCTTCTATGTTCTTCAGAAAATTTGGAAAATAACTGAAAAAATAAATGTCATCCACAATTGGATCGCTAAGAGAAAATCATTGTCTATATTTTTAAAGCTCCGTGCACATATGGAATATTATACCACAGAGTTTTCTTGTTTTTCACTTCTATATCATGTACAATTTAAAATATTTAGAATTATTTTTATATGATGACATTTTAAATAGTACGTTGTCATTTATTTAGCTTTGCCTTTTTTAAAAAAAAAAGAATTTAAGTTGCTTTCATTTTTTATCACAAAAAGACTACACTGACTTCTTTGTGGTTTTTTTTGTTTTTTTTTTTTAAGCCTTTTAGGTTATTATTTAAGATTATCTGTTAGGATGTATTTCTAGAACTATAGTTCCTATGCTATGAACGTGACTTTATTTTAAAGGTTCAGTTTTTTAAAATAAAGATTTGTTTAGAATGTTCCATGGTACTTTATTATTCCTCCTGTTGACTCCTTATTTCCACTTCTGTAGTGACTTTTACTTCTAAAAGAATTACACATTTCTAATCCTTTAGAGGACTATTTAATTTCCAAATAGAGGCCAGTGGGAATTGGTTTAACAAGGCAATGTAGTGCTTGCAATTTTTGCAATGTGTTTTCTCCAAAGTTGACCATTTTTTTCCCTAAAATGCAGGCTTTAGATTCTTCAGTGTTTTCCGTACGCAGTTTAGACTGAGCTGCCACTTACCTTAGCCAGAAAGTCTGGCTTTTCTTTCTGGCCTGACTCTTGCAGTTTCTTGCATTTTCTTTGCCACATAATGTATTCAAATCTGGCTTCTATCTCCAGGTTTAAGCGAGATCTTTTTGTTTTTCGTTTGTTTGTTTGTTTGTTTGTTTTCTTAGTTTCTCTAGTCACTGAAAAGCTTCCCCACCCCTGCCCCTGGCCCTGGCCCTGGCCCAAACAGACCCTACATTTGAGTTCAGCTGGTGTTCTTCCACATCAGCTGACTCCCCAGTCATTGCGTTCTTGGCTCTGGGCTCTGGCTCTGAGGCCAGGCTTTTACTTGGAATTATTTACACCTAGACACAAGAGAGAGGAAGCCTTTTGCAAACTATAATATGTCTCAAAGACACGACCTAAGAAGAATCTACGATCTTAAGGATAAATGAGACTGATTCTTCTCAGCCCTACTGTAACTCAACACTTAATTAGTTCATTGTGAAGAGAGAAACTCTACCATTCAATTGTTCACTTCATGCTAAATTCACATTGCAAAGAAAAGATAGCATAACACAAGCAAAGATATTAATAGAAGGTTAATAGCTGGTAAATATATCTTACTTTTTAAGCAAAGACTAGGAAGAACTCAGTGAGTCGCAAAGAAGATGGCCATAAAAGCATTCAGAAATCCACTAAATACCAACTACATTGTTCATGACAACTTCCCATCTAGGTGAGACAGTGGTTTAGTCAGATGCAAACGCAAAATGTTAAATAATTACTAAGACATTGAGGCCTTACGAAAATATGAATCGGGGGAATAAAATCTTGTATATCAAGCTCAGGACTAGAAGACAAAAAACAGAAAATCGGAGATCTAATCCTAATCTTGACAATGATTTTACAAATGTGGACAAGTTACTTTTTTATTTCTCAACATCAAATGTTAACTATGAGAAAAGTATAAAAATTACAAAGCAATCTATTTAGGTCGAGTTCTTCTCCTGGAGAAGTGGGGAAAATAGAAGTCACTGTTCAGCTTGCAGTCCACGTAATTTTTTGAGTGTGTTCATGCTTTAATATTTATAATTTACATGTTTTTTTTAAAAATGCAAAAATAATTTTTACATTCTATCATATAACAGCTGAAAACTGTTTTCTAAAATCTTGGCCAACTGGTGAAGACATTTGCTGAGATCAAAGCCTTGTGAAATATTAATTGGTGACATTTCATCTCCCAGATTATTCACTTCCCACAGGAGGAAAAATGCAAACTCATTCTGTCAACCACATGTTGACAGATTTTTGGAACCAGTGGAAAGGGAGTACAGTCTTTTGCAAAAACACTTTTAAAAATTTATCTCTAATCATTAGTGAAATTTATTAACAAAGAAAGTATCTGACGGGGCATAAGTGGTTAGGGAACACCATAGAAACAGAATTAGAGCCTATGGCTGTACCACCCTGAGCATTCCTGATCTTGTCTGATCTAGGAAGCTGAGCAGGGTTGGGACTGGTTAGTACTTGGATGGAAGAGGTGATGAGGTGTTCTAAAGACAGCAAAGAGCTTGAAGTATTTAAGAATTCACTGAATCAAATGTGAGTTTTGATCGTCTATAACCAAAAACTTGACTATATAAAGAAGACAGGAATGTAAAATGGAGTAAAGTATGGAATATATATTTACTTCAAAGCCAAATATAACATAGTAAAATATAAGCACAATTTCGTAATGAGATACTGCAACAGAAAGTTCTTTGGAAATTAACACACTATACAGCTTATCAAAGAAATATGTTATTATTGATAGAATCTTTTCACATCTAGACTAGTTGTTATTCTTCTTTTTTTTTTTAATTGGAGTTTTCGCTCTTGTTGCCCAGATTGGAGTGCAATGATGCCACTTCTGCTCACTGCAACCTTCATCTCCAGGATTCAAGTGATTCTCCTGCCTCAACCTTCCGAGTAGCTGGGACTACAGGTGCTAGCCACCATGTCTCACGAATTTTTTGTTGTTGTTGTTGTTATTAGTAAAGACAGGGTTTAACCATGTTGGCCAGGCTGGTCTTGAACTCCTGACCTCAGGTGATCCACTTTCTTGGCCTCCCAAAGTGCTGGGATTACAGGCATGAACCACTGCACCCAGCCCTAATTGCTGTTCTAATGTGAAAGAGAAAAGTAGATATTCAAAGGCCTAATTCAATCAGTGCATGAAAAAATACACCAGAAAAGAAACCCACAGATTTTTGCTTCACAAAGAAATAGGGTAATAAAGCATCAGACTGCAGGTCCAGATTTTACATTTTATGACACAAGTTTCCAACTTATAAATGGGCTATATTCTAAAATTTTATGCCAAGTTAGTATTTGGAATAATTTTCCCATAAAAATGATATTCTAGATAATGGGATTACTTCATAAAATAAGCCCTGTACACACACACACACACCAAAAAACCCACACTCTTTCTAATTCCAAATGTGAGGCAACAAGTGATTTACCTACTCTGTATCTTAACTTCCCTATCATTAAATAGGAATGTTAATGATAGCTACTTTATAGAGCTGTTGTCGCCATTAAAGTAAGTAATTCATGTCAAGAGTTTAAAATAATGCCTGACATTTAATATACACACATAAATGCTTACACACATGTGCACGTGCACACACACACACACACATACAAATATATATCTTGGAGAGAAACTGAAACAAACTAAGAAAGCAGGAACACATAGTTTGAGCTAGGCCTACAAAGGACAGTATAGATATAGGAACAAGGGACCCAGAAACAGATTACCTGGTGTCCAGTCCCACATAAATTGTTTCTTAATTGTTCTAAGCCTCTTTTCTTCTCTGTAAATTAGAAATGATAACAGTGCCTATTTTATAGAGTTGTGAGGAGTTAAATTACATAATATATGCAAAGTGCTCAGCAAAGAGCCTAGATCTACTGATCACCCACAAGATGACAATTTTCATTATCAAAAAGAATTTATTCTAAAAGCTTGAAATTCTATTTTTTTTAAACTCTGAATTAGTTTTGGCCCTTATCATAAAAATTGATAAGGTACTAAAAACACAGACATTACGACATTGCAATCAGGTAAAACTGAAATAAATTTTTATTCTGTCACTTTAAAGCAGTGCAAATTTGGGCAATTTTTCTAAAATTTAGGACCACTGTTTCCTCTTGAGACAATTATAATGCCTTCCACCTTAAAAGGTTGTTGTGACGATTACATGAAATAATTTGCATAAAGTACTCAGACTGGCACAAAGTAAACACATAGTAGAAGCTGAATCCCTGACCCCCCCTTTGCTTTCTCTGACTCCCTCTCAAAACTGCTCTGAGAGATTAACAAGTCACACACAACCTCAACACCTCAACCTGGGCATGTCTAGTCTCACCAAGGTTGATGAGAAGCCCATTGTAGTTCCAAGCAGAAGATTCAAAACAGAGAAACACTGTTTTGAATCATGAGTTGTGGGTTCAGACCAAGAAGGACAAAACTAGAACCAAACCAACCCAACCCCTTCATTTGCCAAACCTCTTGCTGTTTGACCTCCACTAACAGCTAATCAAAATTAGCCACAGACCGCTGATAAGCATGTGAGCTGTTGTGCAATGTTTCCAACTGGATAGAACATGAAAAATTAAGGAGAGAAGCACCATCCAACAGAGAAGCAGAGAGGTTTGAAAATACAAGGAATGAATATAGTAGGCATGGCAGCAACAGCATACACATTAATGTGGAGAGAGGGATTTTCTCTCTTCACATCGAAACACAGAATTTGACCACCTAAGTCAACAAGCTTTCTTCATTTGAGAGTCTTGATGACATAGTGGTTAAGAAAGCTGGTTTAGGAATAGTGATTGCCGAGTTCAAACCTTGTCTCCACCACTTGTAACCTGTTATAGCCGTGGGTAAATCATTTAAAATTTCCAGCTGGGTGCAGTAGTCCATGTCTGTAATCCCAGCACTTTGGGAGGCCAAGGCAGGTTGATTACCTGAGGTCAGGAGTTCAAGGCCAGCCTGGCCAACACGGTGAAACCCCATCTCTACTAAAAAATACAAAAATTAGCTATGCATGATGACAGGTGCCTTCAATCCCAGCTACTTGGGAGGCTGAGGCAGGAAAATGATTTGAATCAGGGAAGCAGAGGTTGCAGTGAGCTGAGATCGTGCCATTGCACTCTAGCCCCTGGGCGACAGAGCTAGACTCTGTCTCAAAAAATAAAAACAAATAAAAATAAAAATAAAAATAAAAATTTCTGAGCCACCTTTTCCTTGATAGTTTCAAAATCATTATGCTAATGCAATGATTAAATATTGTCATAACCTATACAAAGCAGATGAAATAGAATCTTGGGATATATTAAGTATTTTAAAATATTAGCTATTGCAATTGTGATTTAAGATTTTAGCTGGTTCTGCACAGTTTAAAATAAGGAGCGTCAATACAATTATCTATTACAGGTGGTACAGATGACAAGTAAATGAGCCGGCTTGAACAATCTCATTTCTTAGATTTATTGAGTGTAGAATTAACCAAAAATTACTTTCTTTAAAATAATTTTTCTACCAGATTCCATTGTCTTTCTCTAACTTTTTAAAATTTTATTTTCCCAAACTTCTGATACATGACACTTTTCTGTTTCTGGAGAAACTAATCCTATTCACAACTTTTATCAAGTGACTTACTTCTTAAGTATTTCTGAGGCTTGGCTATTGCTCATAAATCTTTTATCTAGTCCTTACCACTCCTCAGTGTGGTTTGAATCTTACTTCCTTTCCTTCTGACTCTAATCTAAATAATAACCCTGGAGAAGAAAAGCCCAGTTTCACCTTCTGACTATACAACAGCATTCTCTTTTCCTACGTTAAAGAAAGTGCTCTCTTCCACCAACAGTGTAAAAGTGTTCCTATTTCTCCACATCCTCTCCAGCATCTGTTGTCTCCAGATTTTTTAATGATCGCCATTCTAACTGGCGTGAGATGGTTTCTCAATGTAGTTTTGATTTGCATTTCTCTGATGACCAGTGATGATGAGCATTTTTTCATATATTTGTTGGCCTCATGTATGTCTTCTTTTGTAAAGTATCTGTTCATATCCTTTGCCCACTTTTGAATGGGCTTGTTTGTTTTTTTCTTGTAAATCTGTTTTAGTTCTTTGTAAATTCTGGATATCAGTCCTTTGTCAGATGGGTAAACTGCAAAAATTTTTTCCCATTCTGTTGGTTGCAGATTTACTCTAATGACTGTTTCTTTTGCTGTGCAGAAGCTGTGGAGTTTGATTAGGTCCAATTTGTCTATTTTGGCTTTTGTTGTCAATGCTTTTGGTGTTTTGGTCATGAAGTCCTTGCCTGAATGTCCTGAATGGTTTTGCCTAGATTTTCTTCTAGGGTTTTTATGGTGTTAGGTCTTATGTTTAAGTGTTTAATCCACCTGGAGTTAATTTTAGCAGGTGAGGGGGAGGAACGCAGCAAATCACACTGCCACGTGTGTACCTATGCAACAATCTTACATGTTCTTCACATGTACCCCAAAACCTAAAATGCAATTAAAAAAAAAGTGCTCTCTTGTTCACTGCTTAGCATTTGTCAAGCTTGGATTTTGTGGCTAGAGTTGAACTGGGTTCTCTGAGCCTGCAGAGGCAAAATAACTCACCTCAACTCAAAAGAACTCACCTCCAGCCTTGTTAGAATTAATAAAATAAACCTCATATTGACTAAGATTCTTTGCTTGACTAAATTTTAGTCAGCTCCTCTACCATCTCCTAAGCCCATCTGTATACAACCTTGTAAAATCTAGTATTAGCAAAGAACCCTGCTAAAGCAAGTTAGCAAGAACTACCCAGTCCTTTTCCAGACCCCAGGTAATGTCTGATCACCCTGGTCTGTCTTTAGCAAGAATCCCATTAGGTCAGTCTAGGCCAGAATCCCTCTGATGCCTGATGTTTCCTCTTAGTAATTTTTCATCTACTGATCCCCACTTTGAACCTTGGCTATAAATTCTCACTTGCTCCTGCTGTATTTGAAGTAGAGCTCAATCTCTTTCCCCTCTGAAAAACCACATTGCCATGGTCTCAAATGTGATCAAACCTATTGTGATGGTCTTGGATACTGTTTGCCATACAGTGCTTTAACAAGTATCACCAAATATATATTTTTTCTTTAACAACATACATAAAGCAACTAGAGAATAGAGTCCAGGTAATTATGAAAATAAAGAAGATAAGATGCTATACATGAAATATGGAGCCAGCAGGGGCATCACAATAGACATATTGCTTTCTGGGAAACAGCAATTACTACAGCTGGGAAAGGGAGGGGAGGTAGTAATGAAATATTTCTGTTGGCCAGATGGCTAGCTGGCAACACCACAGATGGGGGCATTATTCTTCTTGATTAGCTGCAGTTCCTTTTTGCTACATACAAAATGCATCTTCCTCTGCTGAGACTCGACAAGTAACACTTGTTTTCCACATAGTTTATATAGGGCAATTTAATAATAAAAAAAAATAGCTGAAACAGAGTGCTAGAGTACACTAATAACAAACATTGTTATATAGCATGTTGCAGTATAAAGCTAACTTTTGCTTACATTGCCTTACTGTTCACAACCTCCCTATGAGGGAATTATTATTGTTTCCATTTTCAAATGAGTAAAATGAAGTTAAAAGAAATTAAGCAAATTTCCTTAGGCCACTAATTTAGCCCCTAACCACCTCTAGTTGGTTATTACTATGTTTTATTCACATATACAAACATAATTTCTGTATTACCTGCATGTTTCAGACAAGATTGCAGCAATACGAAATTCTGATCCTAGTGAATGATGACAACACCAAGGCAGGTGAGTTCAACAAGGGCATGTCTAAACACCCAGCCAACCTTGCTGGGTAAGTGTAACTTTCAAGTCTTCTGTTTAAATAAGTTCTTCCTAGTTATCCGTCTTCCTTTCCTTCCTGCTGGCTGGAAATGGTGGCAATGGAACAACTGTAGAAGCCACAGTGAAGAATGGCAGAGACACCCTTGTAGCCTGGGACTCTAGACGATTTTATGGAGCAAAGCCTGACTACCTACGCTGAACTGTTAAGTGAAAGTGAAAGAAAGGACTTAGGTCTTGTTTAGCCACTAAACTTTAGAGTCGATTTTTTAGCTGTTATCCCAACCAATATGCCCTGAAACACCTTTCTACCAGTAGTAAATCTTGCTAGTACTGTATTTCAGGACTCATTCTGCTTAACTTAAACATTCTGCCCTCAGTGAGGTCTTTCCTAGCCTCTTGATCTAAACAATCTTCCTTAATACATCCTATCTCAGGGCCCAGCTCTTTTCTCTTTTAAAGTTTAATCCTCACAACGCTCACTATGGAGTAGCTCTCTCCCTCTCTAGATTGGAAGCTCCATGAACACATGGACAGGGGCCACTTACCCACTAGCACTAACACATTGCCTAGCACATAGCTGACTCACAAAAAAATATGTCCAGTAAGCACAGTTAATAATATTTTAAATTATTTATTATAAATTGTGTTAATATCATATTATTAACTATATTAATCATAACAATCATAATCGATATAATTATATTATTAATTATGCCTACTGATTATAAATAGAATTGATATAATATTAATTATATTAGTTATAAATAATATTGTATGTGTAGTATAGACATTATAGTAATTATAATTAACATAATTAATAGCAATTAATTAGAATTATAACTACCACCTCCTAAATACATACAATGTTTCAGGAGTTACACTAAATACTTCTTGTGCATTATCTCATTTAATCCTCTCAATATGGAGAGAAGCCCCCTGATAATATTATTATCCTATTTTATGAGGAAAAATTAGGTTTAGAGAGGTTCTATAACTTACACAGGATCACAAAATTCAAAGCTTATATTTTCAAGTTGAGTTTCCTCTGTGCTCTGTCCTTGGTCAGCAAGGGTAAGGTGCACACTATCCAAATAGTTTTACAAAATGAAATCCAGGAATTCCAGCTGAGATTCAGATTCTAGTGAATGATGTCAATACCAAGTCAGTCCTCTTTTGAACTCCCAGTCAACCTTTTTTTTGTAATGGTGACACTTATATTTTTGCCTGCAACAGAAACAAAGCGTAAACCACTGTTTATAATTTTAAAACAATTGCCTATAGTCTGTGTAGTTAATTCAAGATGAGGCATGAAGAAACATTCTCTTGAACTCTGTGTAATTCCCAGTGGGGCAACTACAGTGGATTTTTCTTT